>NC_048582.1:53262518-53510018 GCF_013265735.2 Oncorhynchus mykiss | reverse complement strand
GGTGAGGGTTATGGAGAGAGTGAGGGTGAGGGAGAGGGTTATGGAGAGGTTAAAGGGAGAAGGTTATGGAGAAGGTGAGAGTAAGGGTTATGGAAAGAGAAAAGGGAGAGGGAGAGGGTGAGGGCGAGGATGAAGGTGAGGGTTATGGAGAGGGTGAGTGAGAGAGAGAGAGAGAGAGAGAGAGAGAGAGAGAGAGAGAGAGAGAGAGAGAGAGAGAGAGAGAGAGAACAGGTTGTCACATGTTCTCAGAAAGCCTCCATTGTTCTCCGTTCCTCTGATCAATAGAGAGGCTGATGGGAAAAAAGGCGGGTCCAAATATATGGTGGAGAAGAAATAGCCTTAATAATGCCAGGCTCTGTTCTGCGGATTTACTGTATGTGTGTGTGTGTGTAAGTGCGTGTGTGTGTGTAAGTCAGTGTGTGTGTGTAAGTGTGTGTGTGTGTGTGTAAGTGCGTGTGTGTGTGTAAGTGTGTGTGTGTGTGTGTGTGTGTAAGTGTAAGTGTGTGTGTGTGTAAGTGCGTGTGTAAGTCAGTGTGTGTGTGTGTGTGTGTGTGTGTGTGTGTGTGTGTGTGTGTGTGTGTGTGTGTGTGTGTGTGTGTGTGTGTGTGTGTGTGTGTGTGTGTGTGTGTGTGTGTGTGTGTGTGTGTGTGTGTGTGTGTGTGTATATATACAGACAGAGTGTGCAGATCTGTGGAGTTGGCAGATTCCCGTACAGAACAATGGTTTGTTCTGTGCCCCGGGGTGAGATAGATTATATTGAGCCATGACAAACCTTTACCCTCCCCTTACTCCTCCACCCACCTAACAACATCCCGCTCCCACCAGTGGTTTTTCTTTTCTGTGTGTGTGTGTTACCTTGTATGCATCCACCACCACGTCTATAAGTTTGGGAGCCTGGAACAGAAGATTGGAGCCTGGTAGCAACCTGACCAACTCCTAGAACGAGAGAAAGAGATAGAGAAAGAGAAATAGAGAGAGAAAGAGAAATAGAGAGAGAAATAGAAAGAGAAAGAGATAGAGAAAGAGAAATAGAGAGAGAAATAGAAAGAGAAAGAGATAGCGAAAGAGAAATAGAGAAAGAGAAAGAGATAGAGAAAGAGAAATAGAGAGAGAAAGAGATAGCGAAAGAGAAATAGAGAGACAGAGACAGATATGTTAATTCCAGGGCTAAAGAGAAAGGGACACTGAGTCTGGGGGACTCAGTTTGAGACAATGTTAATTAATTGGCGTGCGATGGGTTTGTGTGTGTTAGAGCTCAGCAGAGAGAGAGTTGTGTTTGTAGAGAGATTACCTCATACCACTGATATTGTAGTTGTTCCACAGCAAAGAGAGAGTAGATGTGGTTCTCTAGAAGCTTCTCAGCCAACAGGCCTAAACTGGGATGGTCCTAACAGAGACAGATAGACAAGCCATGTTGGTGTTCTCTGTGTGTATGTGTGTGTTCATCATGCGTTCATAGGTGTATATAAGTATGTGTGTTTGTGTGCACGAGTGCGTGTTCTCCCGTTTGTGTATGTGTGTGTATGTGTGTGTCTCACCATGGTAGTGTGTGTATGTGTGTGTCTCACCATGGTAGTGTGTGTATGTGTGTGTCTCACCATGGTAGTGTGTGTATGTGTGTGTATGTATGTGTCTCACCATGGTAGTGTGTGTATGTGTGTGTCTCACCATGGTAGTGTGTGTATGTGTGTGTCTCACCATGGTAGTGTGTGTATGTGTGTGTCTCACCATGGTAGTGTGTGTATGTGTGTGTCTCACCATGGTAGTGTGTGTATGTGTGTGTATGTATGTGTCTCACCATGGTAGTGTGTGTATGTGTGTGTCTCATCATGGTAGTGTGTGTATGTGTGTGTCTCACCATGGTAGTGTGTGTATGTGTGTGTCTCACCATGGTAGTGTGTGTATATGTGTGTCTCATCATGGTAGTGTGTGTATGTGTGTGTATGTGTGTGTCTCACCATGGTAGTGTGTGTATGTGTGTGTATGTCTCACCATGGTAGTGTGTGTATGTGTGTGTCTCACCCTGGTAGTGTGTGTATGTGTGTGTCTCATCATGGTAGTGTGTGTATGTGTGTGTCTCACCATGGTAGTGTGTGTATGTGTGTGTCTCACCATGGTAGTGTGTGTATGTGTGTGTATGTGTGTGTCTCACCATGGTAGTGTGTGTATGTGTGTGTCTCACCATGGTAGTGTGTGTATGTGTGTGTCTCATCATGGTAGTGTGTGTATGTGTGTGTCTCACCATGGTAGTGTGTGTATGTGTGTGTCTCACCATGGTAGTGCTCTCCATATAGACGTTGTTCTCCAGATGGCAGAGGCCATCATGGGGTGTGACTATACCAGCCAGTCTGCTGTCCAACGCCAGGTGAGAAGGCTGGTCTGTCATCAACAACAACAGACGCTTGGCCTCCCCACGCCAACCCACCTCACCCTGATGGAGAGAAAGAGAGAGAGAGGGGGAGAGAAAGAGAGGGTATAGGGGAGGTGGAGGAGGGAGAAAGAAAGAGAGAGAGAGAGAGAAAGAAAGACAGACAGACAGACAGAAAGACAGGGAGATTCATCCATACTGTATTTTCATCTCATTGTCTATTCACTCATTTCCTGATCAGTCAGGATAAGTCAATTCATTCTAAGCTTCTGGAAAGAAAGGCTAATTAGAAAGTATAGCCTGCCATTCCACACTGATGGTGTCACCCGCTGTATGAGCTACTGGGAAAGAAAGGCTAATTAGAAAGTATAGCCTGCCATTCCACACTGATGGTGTCACCCGCTGTATGAGCTACTGGGAAAGAAAGTGAGGAGAGGACGGAGTGAGTGTGTCTACCCCCTGCAAGCTCTGACTCAGGTCCCCTGATGGTTTCGTCCACTGTGTGTGTGTGTGTGTGTGTGTGTGTGTGTGTGTGTGTGTGTGTGTGTGTGTGTGTGTGTGTGTGTGTGTGTGTGTGTGTGTGTGTGTGTGTGATAGTGCCAGTAGATGCCAGCAGCACTACTCATTGCTGACCCAGCATGCCACCATTCTCCCTGACACATACACACTAACTCTCTCACACACACCCCTCTTCAGTGAGTGACATCATCACGAAGGTATGGGATGCCTTCTTGAAAGGGGGTCTGAGTCAAAGCATGCAGGGGCCACCAAACACACAAACACCCACACCAACACAGACACACCAACACACCAACACAGACACAGACACACATGCAGTCCCTACCTGACATACAGTAGCTTGGAGCATAGCGTCTAACCCTCCCTCTGGTGTGTCCATGTTGCCTGATATCCTCTGTCTCTTGATGATGCGTGTAAACTCGGACATGTTGGCCGTCATACTAAGAACGTGGTGGAAGCCATGGGCTGGGCGACACTTCACCTCATAGTCACTGAGGGAGATGGGTGCGGGGTGGAGGGGGGTGGAGAGAGGGAGAGTCACTCATCATTGAAAGAAGGAAGATACCTGTCGTCCAGCAACTTGAAAGGGTTCTGTCAGTGTGTTGGTGTGTCTGAGTTGGTGTGTATGTGTGTGTCCCACCCTACCTGCAGGGGTTATTTATCTTAGAGGGGTGTACATTGATGTAGGGGGAGACAGGTTTGTCAACGAAGGAGCCGAACCCCAGACGCAGATCACTGGAATGTTCTCTCATACGGTGGGACAAGGCTACGCCCACCGTCTTCAGCTGCACCAATAGGGAAACATCAGGGAGATTTACATACTGTACACCCAACCAATCACGGTAAAGAGTAAACACTTACCTAGTCAAGGTAAAAATACAATTGTCTTCATAAATCAATCTATTTCAGCTGAAATCGTATCAAAGTTTATTTTGATAATTAAAAGTGCTAAGAGTTGTGCTGTAAAAACATTATACTTTAGGTTATGTAGATAATGTAGATAACCAGTCACTCACCTGGTCCAGGTTTTCCTGCATGGATGCTGATACGTCCACCAGGTAGTATAGATCAACAGGATACCTCTCTAACTGTTGTACTGCTACTATCACACTGGCCTCAGCACCTACACACATGTTTATTAGAAATAAAACAACCATTGGAATTATCACTCACCAGAATTATTGCAATGAAAGCAGCAGTAAAACTGGGAAACGCCGGCAGTCATGAGTCATGACCGCAGTAAAAATTCCATGTGACCGTTTAGTCATGGTAATCTCCTCTCATGCACTCTGGACCTGCTTTGGTAGTACCCAACTCACTAACAACCATCAGGTCACTAATGGCCTGGTACTCGGGGCTCTATTGTCCCTCCATCAGGTCCTAATGGCCTGGTACTCAGGGCTCTATTGTCTCTCCATCAGGTTCTAATGGCCTGGTACTCGGGGCTCTATTGTCTCTCCATCAGGTCCTAATGGCCTGGTACTCAGGGCTCTATTGTCCCTCCATCAAGTCCTAATGGCCTGGTACTCGGGGCTCTATTGTCTCTCCATCAGGTCCTAATGGCCTGGTACTCGGGGCTCTATTGTCTCTCCATCAGGTCCTAATGGCCTGGTACTCAGGGCTCTATTGTCCCTCCATCAAGTCCTAATGGCCTGGTACTCAGGGCTCTATTGTCCCTCCATCAAGTCCTAATGGCCTGGTACGCAGGGCTCTATTGTCCCTCCATCAGGTCACTCATGGCCTGGTACTCAGGGCTCTATTGTCCCTCCATCAAGTCCTAATGGCCTGGTACTCAGGGCCCTATTGTCCCTCCATCAGGTCACTCATGGCCTGGTACTCAGGGCTCTATTGTCCCTCCACCAGGTCACTAATGGCCTGGCACTCAGGGCTCTATTGTCCCTCCATCAGGTCCTAATGGCCTGGTACTCAGGGCTCTATTATCCCTCCATCAAGTCATAATGACCTGGTACTCAGGACTCTATTGTCCCGCCATCAGAACAGCTGTGTACCCTGAGGCAAGGAGAGCGCAAGCTTTTTTTGCTACTTTCTCAAATCATCAATAGCCTGTAGTCGCGACATGCAGCCTATAAATGTTTTGATTTCTAAGCCTATAAATGTTTTGATTTCTAAGACATTCTAAGGTTTGTATCATTCAGAACTAAAGTTACAAATAACTCTAAATCTAGCATATAGGACCTATTTCAAATGATCACTTTTACACTTAACATAGCCACTTCATATGAACACTGGCTCCAGAATGGGAAAAATATCCTTTCTATTTTATTCAGTTCAATTATATTCTTCTTACTATAAAATCATATAATATAAAATAATGGCACAGGACTTATAAGCATATCTTATCAGCTAAATGAACAAGCCTACAGCCCATGGAATGGAGCACAGCCAGATAGTCACGCCCTGACCTTAGAGAGCTTTTTATGTCTCTATTTTTGGTTTGGTCAGGGTGTGATTTGGGTGGGCATTCTATGTTCTATTTTCTATGTTTTTGTATTTCTTTGTTTTGGCCGGGTATGGTTCTCAATCAGGGACAGCTGTCTATCATTGTCTCTGATTGGGAACCATACTTAGGCAGCCCTCTTTCCCACCTGTGATTGTGGGTAGTTAACTTTGTTTGTGGCACATAGCCCTTAAGCGGCACAGTTGTTTTGTATTGTTTTTGACGGCGTCATCCTAAATAAAAGGAATATGTACGTTCACCACGCTGTGCTTTGGTCTAGTTCTTTCGACGGCCGTGACACAGATAACATACAGTAGGCCAACTCATATTCTGTTCTTCTGAAATACTGACATTTTTTCATATCTTAATGTTTCTTTAGACCTGACTAAAATAAATATTGGATTCATTGTGGTGGTGTATATTAAATTGATTTATTTGACTTTTAAAAATGTATATGTTCCAAAGGCACGCATCAGTGGCTTGTTTGCAGCTTGTATGTGTGGAGTCCTGGAGATGCTAAATGTGTTTATGTTAATTAACGGTCAATTACTGTGAGACTGGCACTCTTTCGCATGACAATAACGGGCTGACAGAATGACCGCCACAGCCCTAGCTCAGGACAATATATACAGAACAAAAATACAAACGCAACATGCAACAATTTCAAAGATTTGACTGAGTTAAAGTTCATATAAGGAAATCAGTCAATTGAAATAAATAAATGATGCCCTAATCTATGGATTTCACATGACTGCGAATCAAGATATGCATCTGTTGGTCACAGATGCCTTAAAGGTAGGGGCGTGGATCAGAAAACCAGTCAGTATCTGGTGTGACCACCGTTTGCCTCATGCAGGGCGACAAATCTCCTTCACATAGAGTTGATCAGGCTGTTGATTGTGGCCTGTGGAATATTGTCCCACTTCTCTTTAATGGCTGTGCGAAATTGCTGGATATTGGTGCAAAATGGAACACGCCGTCATACACGTCGATCCAGAGCATCCCAAACATGCTCAATGGGTGACATGTCTGGTGAGTATGCAGGCCATGGAAGAACTGGGACATTTTCAGCTTCCAGGAATTGTTTGCAGATCCCTGCAACATGGGGCCAAGTATTATCATGCTGAAACATGAGGTGATGACAGTGGATGAATGGCACGACAATGGGCCTCAGTCATGGTATCTCTCTGCATTCAAATTGCCATCGATAAAATGCAATTGTGTTCATTGTCTGTAGCTTATGCCTGCCCATGCCATAACCCCACTGCCACCATGGGGCACTCTGTTCACAACGTTGACATCAGCAAACCGCTCACCCACACAACGCCATCAGCAAACGCCGGTTGGACGTACTGCCAAATTCTTTAAAACAACATTGTAGGTGGCTTATGATTGAGAAATTAACATTAAATTCTCTGGCAACAGCTCTGGTGGACATTCCTGCAGTCAGCATGCCAATTGCACACTCCCTCAAAACTTGAGACATCTGTGTCATTGTGTTGTGTGACAACACTGCACATTTTAGAGTGGCCCTTTATTTTTCCTAGCATAAGGTGCACCTGTGTAATGATCATGCTTTTTAATCAGCTTCTTGATATGCCACACTTGTCAGGTGGGTGGATTATCTTGGCAAAGGAGAAATGCTCACAAACAAGGATGTAAACAAATTTGTTCACCAAATTTAAGAGAAATAAGCTTTTTGTGTGTATGTAAATTGTCTTGGGATCTCTCATTTCAACTCATGAAACATGGACCAACACTTGCTGCGTTTCTATTTTTGTTCAGTGTGTGTACAACATACAGCAAATAACTTGTAAAGCGGACATACATCAAGACGTACAGTAAAACAGGATATGTGCAGTCCACCATTCAGTGAGTTATTCAGTGGCAGCTATACTCTGCCCCTCACCTGGTCTGAGTGTGAGGGTGATCTCTCCCGGTGACACCTGAGTGCTGCTGGTCGTAGCATTGACCTCCACCATGACCTCTGGATGCTCTATGAACTCTAGGCCACACCCCCTCCTTGCCAGGTTCCCCACCAGGTCGCAGCGCTCTCCCACCTCCGCTCCATCCAGGAAACCCTGTTAGGGGTCAGAGGTCAGGGGTTGGAGATCAGGGCCCATACCTTTCTCTCTGCACATTATATCAGGGGTCAATTCCAATTTCAAATCACTCCAGTCAGGAGAGGTGTACTATATAGCAAGTGTAATTACACTGTAACTAACTATGTAAGTGAAGTAGGGATAAATAGCTAAGTTATTACCATAATTGAAATTCATTTTTATTGCAATTCATTTTCGATTTTCTTTAACTGAGATTTTAATCTCCTGAATTGCCTGAATAGAAACAGAGTCAGTTGACTCTGATGTTCAGTTGTATAACTGGAAATAGAAGTGATTATACTGAGGACGTGGGACTGTGTGCGTGTGAGTTGAAATTATTGTTTAGAAGCTAGGCAGTGCCTTGCAGTGACATTACACAACATAGACAATAATCCCAGTATAGAAACACACTTCTGTGAGTTGGACTGTGTCAACTGTGTCATGGTTTAGGGCTTTAGAGTGCCTGGTCAAAGAGGATTACAGCCCTCTGATACTCTGGGACTACTGACACAAAACAACAGCCCTCTGATACCCTGGTACTACTGACACAAAACAACAGCCCTCTGATACCCTGGTACTACTGACACAAAACAACAGCCCTCTCATACCCTGGTACTACTGACACAAAACAACAGCCCTCTCATACCCTGGTACTACTGACACAAAACAACAGCCCTCTGATACCCTGGGACTACTGACACAAAACAACAGCTCTCTCATACCCTGGTAATACTGACACGAAACAACAGCCCTCTCATACCCTGGTACTACTGACACAAAACAACAGCCCTCTCATACCTTGGTACTACTGACACAAAACAACAGCCCTCTTATACCCTGGGACTACTGACACAAAACAACAGCCCTCTGATACCCTGGGACTACTGACACAAAACAACAGCCCTCTGATACCCTGGGACTACTGACACAAAACAACAGCCCTCTAATAGCCTGGTACTACTGACACAAAACAACAGCCCTCTGATACCCTGGTACTACTGACGCAAAACAACAGCCCTCTGATACCCTGGGACTACTGACACAAAACAACAGCCCTCTGATAGCCTGGTACTACTGACACAAAACAACAGCCCCCTCATACCCTGGTACTACTGACACAAAACAACAGCCCTCTCATACCCTGGTACTACTGACACAAAACAACAGCCCTCTGATAGCCTGGGACTACTGACACAAAACAACAGCCCTCTGATACCCTGGTACTACTGACACAAAACAACATCCCTCTGATACCCTGGTACTACTGACACAAAACAACAGCCCTCTGATACCCTGGTACTACTGACACAAAACAACAGCCCTCTCATACCCTGGTACTACTGACACAAAGCAACAGCCCTCTGATAGCCTGGTACTACTGACACAAAACAACAGCCCTCTCATACCCTGGTACTACTGACACAAAACAACAGCCCTCTGATACCCTGGGACTACTGACACAAAACAACAGCCCTCTGATAGCCTGGTACTACTGAAACAAAACAACAGTAAATACTGCTATGAAGAGTTAGGCCTGAATATACACCAGAGTCAATATTCAATAAAAATATTATATAAGAGGTGTCTGTAATCAAGCAGTAAAACATAGTCTAAGAGGCAGTCCGAACTAAGAGGCATTTTCAATTGAGTATGGCTTTGATCTGTGTCTGGGAAACCCGCACTAGAGTTCTCCGTTGTGGTTGGCTCCGGCCCACTTCAACCACTGGTTCTGTTAAGTCCCTCTAAACCACAGTCATACAGGGACTTTCCTAACAACAGACCCAATAGACTGGTACTAACATAAACTGACAGTGTATGTTGGAGGAGTTTTCAGAATGAGTTACCCCACCCCGAGACAGGGTGTGTGTGTGTGTGTGTGTGGGGGGGGGAGGGGTGCTTTCCAATTCACGCACCAGTGAGCCAACCCATTTAAGGTCTCAAGACCAGTGTCCCAGGTAATGATAAGGTGTGTGTGTGTGTGTGTGTGTGTGTGTGTGTGTGTGTGTGTGTGTGTGTGTGTATGTGTGTGTATGTATGTATGTGTGTGTGTGTATATGCATGTGTGTGTGTGTGTGTGTGTATGTACGTATGTGTGTGTGTGTGTGTACGTACGTATGTGTGTACGTATGCGCGTGTGCGTGTGTGTGTGTATGCGCGCGCGTGTGTGTGTGTGTTTTCAGGAGGTTGTGATGTCCTAGTTTACAGGTTCTCATGGTCACTTATTGGGTCAGAGTAGTACTTTACAAGAACCCAGGATTAAGGCAGAACCCAGACAGACACACACACATGAAAAGTGTGTTTGTGCGTTATCTATGACAGTCTAAACACAGAGATAAAGCCAGAGCCTGTAGAAGTGTTTAAATTACCAATCACAAATGGCCCTGTCACTAATCTATGTGCTGACATGTCAGAAAGAGCACCTTCTCTACAGACTAATGTGAATGCTCTACTCCTCACTCTCTATTCTTTCTCTCTGTGTCCCCCTTCTCTCTCTCTCTCTCTCTCTCTGTGTCCCCCTTCTCTCTCTCTCTCTCTCTCTCTCTCTCTCTGTGTGTGTCCCCCTTGTCTCTCTCTCTCTCTGTGTCCCCCTCTCTCTCTCTTTCTCAGTGTCCCCCTTCTCTCTCTCTCTCTCTCTCTCTCTCTCTCTGTGTCCCCCTTCTCTCTCTCTCAGTGTCCCCCTTCTCTCTCTCTCAGTGTCCCCCTTCTCTCACTCTGTGTGTGTCCCCCCTTGTCTCTCTCTCTCTCTCTGTGTCCCCCTTCTCTCTCTCTCTCTCTCTCTCTCTGTGTGTGTGTCCCTTGTCTCTCTCTCTCTGTGTCCCCCTCTCTCTCTCTCTCTCTCTCTTTCTCAGTGTTCCCCTTCTCTCTCTCTCTCTCAGTGCCCCCCTTCTCTCTCTCTCTGTGTGTCCCCCTTTGTCTCTCTCTCTCTCTCTCTCTCTCTCTCTCTCTCTCTCCATGTCCCCCTTCTCTCTCTCTCTGTGTCCCCCTTCTCTCTCTCTCTGTGTCCCCCTCTCTCCCTCTCTCTGTGTCCCCCTTCTCTCTGTCTCTCATTCTCCCCATCTCGCTCTCTCTTACCGCCTCAAAGCACCAGGCACACTGTGGTCCGCGTCGGAGGCACTCTGAACACGATGAGACAGGAGGAGACGAACATACACGCTCACCTGTGGAGAAGGATAGAGGAGAGGAAAGAAGAGGAGAGAGAATTAACATATGAATGACTGACTGTGTGAACAGTCATTAACCATGCAGCAGTAAGGCTCTGTCAATTACCATGTTTAAATCAGGAACAATGTAGGAACAATGTAGACTCACAACAGATCAGTGTGTGTGTGTGCGTGTGCATGTGAACAGGTGCTTCAGTGTAGTTCATGCACACAGTTATTCACAAGGTCAGTAATCACATTGCAGTCAAACACAATAATCTGACTAGTTAGTCTACAGACTAATTCTTCTACAGACTGTAGAGTATACTGTGTTTCTAAACAATGTCTCACATCCATTAGAACTATGGACCTAATTCTACTACCAATCTATGGCTCAGGTCCCATGTATTCCCTGTGAGGCTGGTATTGTACAGTAATGTAGGCCATGGGAGGAATGCTGCAGATCTCAGTTTACTAATTTGTGAAATAATGAATGCTGAATTAGTGAATTAACAAGCAGCTCTAACCTAATTACTGTGCCAGTTACAGCTAGATTACACAACACTGTAGGCTACAGCAGTACCTGATCAGTCGAAGCTGGTCACGTCACTTATAGAGCAATAAAAATACCATGATAAACATGACTAATTCCTGAAGAGATGTATAATATAAAGCTGGGAATATAACAGTATGATACATGTATTTGATAGATGCAGTGCGTTGATAAGCCTATGTGATTGTCATTGACTGAAACGTGTGTGTGACGTTCCGTTGCGAACGGCGACAGACGACCAGCCGAAACATTGTCGAGCAAGGACTACTGGCGGGACATTTATAGCTATCATCATTATTTGGGACATTTATAGCTATCATCATTATTTGACAGTTCATTCTTGAAGATTCTTTCACTATTTCATCTGTCTCACCCATTCACACAATGATGATGTTTCCATCTATTAATGATGAGTGAGTGCATTAATTCCACAGTAGCCTAACCTACCTATCCAGGTATATTCTGTCACTCACCGGAATGAGAGCTCCCGCCGATGATGTTAGCGGCCAATACCACGCAGAGCAGCACGCAATGCAGAGTCGGGTAACCGTATTTATGTAGCCAGGAAGTCATATCTACACCGGGGGCAGGCTGTAGGGATCGGGTCAGCTCGAGACACCGGCAGCAGGCATGCAGCTCCGGTCACCGCCTACTACTGACACTCTCCAATAATGGGAATCAACCGGGAAATACCGCACGACCGCGTGAACAAGAGGCAGCGCCAGGAATGAATGGTGCGTCGTTGGGGCATTGTTGTTTGTTTTCTTTCCGCCCAATAACCTTCTTATCCAAACAGACGATTATTCCCAGAAATCTGATTCACGTGGAGTTGCCTTGGCAAGCTCTTTATAGTGCGACTGAGAAAGTGAAAACGAGACATCTCTCTTTCTCTCTCTATCGTGCATTTATCCCAGCCCGCAGCAGGTGTAGTGACGTTTTGTGCCCCCCCCCCGTCACATACTGTGTCCCGGGAGAGACTTCACTGAGCTCATTCAAACAACACCAGTGTCTCAGCGCGCTCTCGTTCCTCTCCTTTGTTTATATCGTTTTCTTCTTTGCAATGTTTCAGCGTTGAGCGTCTCACGACCATATGCTGATTGTAAAGCCCAGCCTAAAAAATCTGTCTCTCTCTTGGTTTTATGCTGTGCACTGACTCAGGCACCGTCATGGCAACGATGCTTCCCACACATGTGAGAGAGAAATGTTCTACAGTAAAATACTTTGTGTGTGTGTGTGTGTGTGTGTGTGTGTGTGTGTGTGTGAGAGAGTGGGTGGGAGGCTTTGACACTACTGTTTGATTAAGTTCTTCAGGCCCATTGTGTTATTATGAAGTGTCTCACTAGTGTTAGTCTAATGTTGTTGTTGTCTGACGCCAGGGGAGTAGTGTGTGTGTGTGTGTGTGTGTCTGAGAGAGAGAGACAGTCAGGGTAATAAAAACAGAGTGTAGTTCACAGTCCCATGTTAAGGGGGTTAGTCTATTATAAAGAAAGGTTCCTGCGACATAGAGTAACCTCCACTAGCCAGCTGGACTTCTGAACAGGAGCCAGATGGATGGGGGAGGGTGGAGAGAGAGAGGGTTGTAGTTAACAAATGGGTTGTCCAAAAGACAAGAGAGGAAAACGGCTTCAATGTTTCTTTTAGAGAGGGGACAAAATCCAAGACAGTAGAACAGCCAGTACCTAAACAAAGAGGGAGAGCTAGATAGAGAGGGAGATAGATAGAGACAGAGAAAGAAAGGGAGATAGATAGAGAGCTATAGATGGAGGGAGGGAGGGGGGGGGGGGTGAGTGCCTGCAATAGGCTCCTTAAATCCTGTTTGTGACACTCAGGGCTGGAGTAGAGCCAATTAGTCATTCTTCTATTCATTGAACTACGATATATTTTCTGCTTTTCACACACACCACACACATACGCAGGCAAGCACACACACACTTGCACACTCACACACATACACACACAACACACTTCAATGAAGCTCTTAGGGTGTGCCAACTTTCCCTCACCCCATAACACTCTCTCAATTATGGTAATGAAGCGTTACACACATCATACAAGTGTGTGTGTGTGTGCGTAGTGGATGGGCTAGGGCTGGGGACGTTGAGAACTTGGAAGACAATGGGTGTTCTTATCCCCCTGTCAGCAATTTAAGGGAACTCTGGGATGGGGGCGAGGGGGATGGTGGAGAGGTTTGGAAAGAATTTGGAGGCAGAGCAAGAGAGAGAGAGATACACCCAATTCCAAATTGACCCCCAGCAGTTATGGGGAAAGCTCCAACCAAGTCCAACCAGAGCAAGGTGTCCCTACTACCATAATACCTCACTCTGGGGCAGCAGGTAGCCTAGTGGTTAGAGTGTTGGGCCAGTAACCAGCAGGTAGCCTAGTGCTTAGAGTGTTGGGCCAGTAACCAGCAGGTAGCCTAGTGGTTAGAGTGTTGGGCCAGTAACCAGCAGGTAGCCTAGTGGTTAGAGTGTTGGGCCAGTAACCAGCAGGTATCCTAGTGGTTAGAGTGTTGGGCCAGTAACCAGCAGGTAGCCTAGTGCTTAGAGTGTTGGGCCAGTAACCAGCAGGTAGCCTAGTGGTTAGAGTGTTGGGCCAGTAACCAGCAGGTAGCCTAGTGGTTAGAGTGTTGGGCCAGTAACCAGCAGGTAGCCTAGTGGTTAGAGTGTTGGGCCAGTAACCAGCAAGTAGCCTAGTGGTTAAAGTGTTGGGCCAGTAACCAGCAGGTAGCCTAGTGGTTAGAGTGTTGGGCCAGTAACCAGCAGGTAGCCTAGTGGTTAGAGTGTTGGGCCAGTAACCAGCAGGTTAGAGTGTTGGGCCAGTAACCAGCAGGTTAGAGTGTTGGGCCAGTAACCAGCAGGTTAGAGTGTTGGGCCAGTAACCAGCAGGTTAGAGTGTTGGGCCAGTAACCAGCAGATAAGAGTGCTGGGCCAGTAACCAGCAGGTTAGAGTGTTGTGCCAGTAACCAGTAGATTAGAGTGTTGGGCCAGTAACCAGCAGGTTAGAGTGTTGGGCCAGTAACCAGCAGGTTAGAGTGTTGGGCCAGTAACCAGCAGATTAGAGTGTTGGGCCAGTAACCAGCAGGTAGCCTAGTGGTTAGAGTGTTGGGCCAGTAACCAGCAGGTAGCCTAGTGGTTAGAGTGTTGGGCCAGTAACCAGCAGGTAGCCTAGTGGTTAGAGTGTTGGGCCAGTAACCAGCAGGTAGCCTAGTGGTTAGAGTGTTGGGTCAGTAACCAGCAGGTAGCCTAGTGGTTAGAGTGTTAGCCAGTAACCAGCAGGTAGCCTAGTGGTTAGAGTGTTAGCCAGTAACCAGCAGATAGCCTAGTGGTTAGAGTGTTGGGTCAGTAACCAGCAGGTAGCCTAGTGGTTAGAGTGTTGGGCCAGTAACCAGCAGGTAGCCTAGTGGTTAGAGTGTTGGGCCAGTAACCAGCAGGTAGCCTAGTGGTTAGAGTGTTGGGTCAGTAACCAGCAGATAGCCTAGTGGTTAGAGTGTTGGGCCAGTAACCAGCAGGTTAGAGTGTTGGGCCAGTAACCAGCAGGTTAGAGTGTTGGGTCAGTAACCAGCAGGTAGCCTAGTGGTTAGAGTGTTGGGTCAGTAACCAGCAGATAGCCTAGTGGTTAGAGTGTTGGGCCAGTAACCAGCAGGTTAGAGTGTTGGGCCAGTAACCAGCAGGTTAGAGTGTTGGGTCAGTAACCAGCAGGTAGCCTAGTGGTTAGAGTGTTGGGTCAGTAACCAAAAAGGTTGCTGGATTGAATCCCTGAGCTGACAAGGTAAAAATCTGTCGTTCTGCCCCTGAACAAGGCAGTTAACCCACTGTTCCCCAGTAGGCCGTCATTGTAAATACGAATTTGTTCTTAACTGACTTGCCTAGTTAAATAAAGGTTAACATTTGTTTTATTTTTTATATAGGGCAGATATATGACAGACTATTTCAAGTTTCTAAAAGTAGAATTGAGATGTTTCCTCCTCTGATCTAGTCATCTTCCTCTTTTCTATCTAAATATTTAACCTCTCCTGTGTGGGTGTCTATGTGTCACAGATCAGTCTCCACTGTCAGTCATCATGTGTTTAATAGATGACATTCAAGATTTCTAGTGGAAACGAAAAACAAAAAGGTGGTTTTCAGCAGTAGTGAGATGCCGTGTGCGACCTATTTGACACTTTAACCATGATTCTCAAAGGTCACCAGGCAGACGAGTCTTTTTCCAAAAGGTCAGTTCCCAAAACTGAGTTGATGCTAGAGGACAGGTACCGTATCAGGTGCCAGTGAACAGTCACTTCCTGTCATGCAAACCAGGGAAACCCTGCGGTCCTCAAGGCTCTGACCAGTGAAGCCTGTTGTTGTGTTAGGGTTACACACACACACACACACATACCGCTGTATCATTCCTGCCATCCCAAAGGGGTGATTAGTGGTCTGTTCGTCACAAACACACCATCAGCACATATGGAATTAACCACAACGACTCTCTCTTTCTCTAAAGATGTCACAGTTGTCACTGCATTATGACTATTCCAGGAGTGTATTCATTACGTCTTGCAACAGAAACCTTTTAACCAAAAGGAAGCAAACAGAGCAAAACAGGGAAGGACGTACCTGAATTTGTCCAATTGAATCTCTAGTTTTGTGTGTGTGTTTGCAACAGAGGCTCTGATTGTCCAAGGGGAACAACTCTTTGATACCGCACGGAGGAAAGGTATGGTCACACACACACAGACACACAGACACAGACACACACACACACACACACACACACACACACACACACACACACACACACACACACACACACACACACTCTCTCTCCCTTGGATACTTTAAATTGGTGAGTTACGAACACACACTACACCCAAGCTATGCACATTCCAATTAAAAAACAATGTATATTTGGAAATACTCCTCTGTGTGTATGTTCACTAGCTCAGTCAAGTTAAAAGCTTGAACAGAAGCCAGTTACTTAATATATCCTAACACAAACAGAAGCAACCATTTTCTGTAAACTATATACTTACTTTCAATGACAGCTGTAATGGCATTGTCAATAAGCAATGGTAATTAATTTGTTATGTGGGGCGGCAGGTTGCCTTGTGGTTAGAGCGTTGGGCCAATAACCGAAAGATTGCTAGATCCAATCCCAGAGCTGACAAGCATGTCGTTCTGCCCCTGAACAAGACAGTTAACCCACTGATCCTAGGCTGTCATTGTAAATAAGAATTTGTTCTTAACTGACTTACCTAGTTAACAAAAAAATATATAATCATCAGACACCTCTTTAAATCCTACCTTTCACAATCCACCTTTATCTACCAATAAAACGATTAAGAAATCTAACAAACATGTTGGTCACATCAGATGTGGCCATAGAGAGAAAAGAGGAATTCATAAAAGTAGGTTTCCACTGTAGATCATGTAGCACCATTGAAATGGGCTGCAACAAGATCTCACGGTTTGACCAATTTGACTTCAGATTCTGACGTTTGTCCATGTTTCTCCAAACATAAAATGTAGAAGTTACTCCAGCGACCCTCGGAACCAGAGCTCGTGGCTTACGCCCATTTGCAGCCCCTGCCCAAAAGTCCCTAGCAAAATCCAAGCCAACTTGATGGTAATAGCACCCATTGCCCCTGGTGGCCGGATTGGAAGGCATCTCCCGATGTCCTGTGTCAGATTTCTAAGTGGATCTTGAACGACCTGGCTGATGTACTAGCTTTGTATGCCCTCAGACTTCTAGGACCTATGAGATAAAGTCATGTATAACATTCACCACCAAAATACTTATTTGTATGTTAGTGTTCTTGTGATAAGATTTATAGTGGGGGAGGAAATCATCCCGTGCCTTGAAAGTAGGACTTGTAAATGTAAATCCACTATCAGACATCAAGATTTCACCTTGCCAGTTGCGAGGCACTTTATTGAACAAAACCAATCTATTAATGAAAAACGTTGATCCACCACCCAAAGGTCATCACGACCACAAATGTCTCCAAAGAAAAGCCATTTGGATCTATAATTAAAATCTGTATCACCACAAGGTTTAAGGGATGAACTACATTTTACCTCCTTCCTATAGGCCAAATTTAGACTCTTATACAAGAACACTGTAAACATCATATTTTTCAGAATTGATGAGTTATCCCCACATATTGATGAATGGCTTAGCCGGATGTCCTTTGTAGTAAGCTATCTCATAAATGTATATCATTTATCCAAGTGAGCGGACACCTAAGGCAGTTGATTCATGAATTGTTCACACCTGATACCCCTGCTGGTCTACAGTAGGTGCCCGCTCCCATATCCTCTAATTCTGTTTTTCTTTGGCTGCGTTTAGAAAGGCAGCCAAATATTTGTCTTTTGACTAATCATATCAGATCTTTTCACATACAATATTTTCAGAGCTGATCTGATTGGTCAAAAGACCAATTAGTGGAAAAAAATCTGAATTGGGCTGCTTGTCTAAATGCAGCCATAGTGATTGTAACATGTATACAGGTAGACCAGATAAGCCTATAGAGATAGATAGAGGACTCATCTTTGTATCTGTGCCGTTATAGTGTCTGGGACAGCATGGGCAGCGCCGTTGAGGCTATCCATTTTACTACTACATTTTCTTCTTCATGATTGGCTGATCCCTCCTGGACATGACTCCAACAGGGTCACCAGGAGTGATCAACCTATGAAGTTGGAAGTTCCACCCAGTTGACTACATTAAAATGGTGGAAACCTTTAATGGCGCTGCTCATGTTAATACAGCCTTTTGGCCACTAAAGGCCTCTATCATTGGAGAAGCCACATCCCTGATTGGCAGATGAGTGACAACCCTGATTAGAAGCACCTGCTGATCACCGGTTGCTCACCTGTGTTCCCTATAAATGCTGCTTTGAATGAAAACGATTTGTAACTACACACTGAAAAAGCCTGCGAAGCCAAAAAGTGTGTGTGTGTGTGTGTGTGTGTGTGTGTCTGATCCCTGATGCAGTTAAAATAATGAAGGAAATTAAGTAAGCTTTATGCAACATCTTTGAGAATTTGATTTGCTATCAAATCAAATGATATTAGTCACAATGTTCATAAACAACAGGTGTAGACTAACTGTGAAATGCTTACTTATGGGTCCTTTTCCAATAATGCAGAGTTAAATATAAAGATGTATATACATTTAATATATATAAATAGTGACACGAGGGATAAATACATAGTGAATAACAATAAAGGGTATAACATGTCTATATACAGGGAGTAGCAGTACCGAGTGGATGTGCAGGGGTCCAAGGTAATTAAGGTAGCTATGTACATATAGGAAGGGTAAAGTGACTAGGCAACAGCATAGATAATAGTAGCAGCAGCGTAGGTGGTGAGTGTGAAAATGTTTGTGCCATCAGTATGCAGGTGTGCACATGTTATGTGTGTATGTGTGTGTTGTGGTGTCATTGTAAGTATGTGTGGCTAGAGTCCAGTGTGTGTGCTTAGAGTCAGTGTAAGAGAGAGTTAGTGCAAGAAAGGGTCAATACAAATAGTCCGGGTAGCCATTTAATTAGCTAGCTATTTAACGGAGTAGCTTAGATTAGATTAGTGATCAGCTCACCACACACACACCTGCAGATGTGGCCGTAACTTGACCTCCTCACTGCTCCTGGAAGTGATTATGTCACTAGGCCTAACACTGGGTGTGTGTGACTCCCCCTGTCTTCTAGATAATGTTACTCACACATCAACAGCTGCCATTCTTCAGTTCAGTGATTGTTTCACCCTTATTGTCTTTTCTTGCATGATGCACAAAGATAAGAAAGACGAGGAGGGGATCATTTATGAATTAAATACTTCAATGCTAATCTTGTTATTTCAACACAAACTGTTTTTATAAAGTTCAAAACAATGAATAAACAAATGTATTTATAAAGCCCTTCTTACATCAGCTGATGTCACAAAGTGCTGTACAGAAACCCAGCCTAAAACCCCAAACAGCAAGCAATGCAGGTGTAGAAGCACGATGGCTAGGAAAAACTCCCTAGAAAGGCCGGAACCTAGGAAGAAACCTAGAGAGGAAACAGGCTCTGACGAGTGTAGCCTGGTTAAAGGGGGGTGTTAGCCAGCTCAAATCAAATCAAAAATAAAGAAAATAAGTGCTTGTTGTGTTTCAATATTACAATGAAGCTTTTGATTTGTGAGTGGCCTCTGGCGGGGGAATCACATTCACGTCACTGCCCACAGTTTAAGCTTGAGGTCCTGTGTGTGTAGGTGGACGTGTTTAAATGGTGGGGAAGTCCCCACAAGAATAGAAAGCCACCACAAGAACAGTAAACAGACAAGCGTTTGACCAACAGGGGACATTTTTTAGTGTGAGGGAGGGAAAACTGTGGAAGTGCTATTCAGTGGGGAAAGCACATTTCTGACCATACAGCATGCTTGGAACCAAGGCCATTGATAGGCTAAAGGAGGTGTGGGGATAAGTAAACTCAGCAAAAAAAGAAACGTCCTCTCACTGTCAACTGCGTTTATTTTCAGCAAACTTAACATGTGTACATATTTGTATGAACATAACAAGATTCAACAACTGAGACAAACTGAAAAAGCTCCACAGACATGTGACTAAGATAAATGGAATAATGTGTCTCTGAACCAAGGGGGGGTCAAAATCAAAAGAAACAGTCAGTATCTGGTTTGGCCACCAGCTGCATTAAGTACTGCAGTGCATCTCCTCCTCATGGACTGCACCAGATTTGCCAGTTCTGGCTGTGAGATGTTACACCACTCTTCCACCAAGGCACCTGCAAGTTCCCAGACATTTCTGGGGGGAATGGCCCTAGCTCTCACCATCCGATCCAACAGGTCCCAGACGTGCTCAATGGGATTGAGATCCAGGCTCTTCGCTGGCCATGGCAGAACACTGACATTCCTGTCTTGCAGGAAATCACGCACAGAACGAGCAGCATGGCTGGTGGCATTGTCAAGATGGAGGGTCATGTCAGGATGAGCCTGCAGGAAGGGTACCACATGAGGGAGGAGGATGTCTTCCCTGTAACGCAAAGCATTGAGATTGCCTGCAATGACAACAAGCTCAGTCCGATGATGCTGTGGCACACTGCCCCAGATTATGAGGGACCCTCCACCTCCAAATCGATCACGCTCCAGAGTACAGGCCTCGGAGTACAGGTAACGCTCATTCCTTTGACGATAAACGCGAATCCGACCATCACCCCTGGTGAGAAAAAACTGTGAAGAGCACTTTTGCCAGTCCTGTCTGGTCCAGCGACGGTGGGTTTGTGCCCATAGGCGACGCTGTTGCCGGCGATGTCTGGTGAGGGCCTGCCTACAACAGGCCTACAAGCCCTCAGTCCAACCTCTCTCAGCCTATTGCGGACAGTCTGAGCACTGATGGAAGGATTGTGCGTTCCTGGTGTAACTCGGGCAGGTTTGAAATCAACAACAAAGGGCAGCAAGGTTAGGTAGTCACTGAGAGGAATGACGTGAATACTTGTGGTCATCCAGAGAAGCAGAAATGTAGACCAGACGGGCAACTGGTCTAACAGAAGGTCTGTCTTTTAGTACACCTGGCCGCACTGTCACTAAGATGCTTGAGGTCAACAGACCAGGGCGAGTGATACTGTGGGGGCCATTGCTTGCTGTGATGCAGTTCTGGAAGAGGGGAGCCAACAAGATGCGGTGGTGGATCTGGTGACGGCTTCCCCCTCTGCACAGGAACAGGCAACAGGAGTACCTCAAAGGTGAGGGCTTGGAAGACCCCCATGGGTGGAGCAGGAGTCATATTGACCCAAATGGCATTGATGAGTCACCTCAGTCATCAGCTTCATCAATAAGTACATTAACGGCGTCGTCCCCACAGTGACCGTATGTACATATCCCAACCAGAAGCCATGGATTACAAGCAACATCAACATCGAGCTAAAGGCTAGAGCTGCCGCTTTCAAGGAGCAGGACACTAATCCGGACGCCTATAGAAAATCCCGCTATGCCCTCAGACGAACCATCAAACAAGCAAAGCGTCCATACAGGATAAAGATTGAATCCTACTACGCCGGCTCTGACGCTCGTCGGATGTGGCAGCGCTTGAAAACTGTTACAGACTACAAACAGACTCAACAGCCTTGGCTTCTCTAATGACTGCCTCGCCTGGTTCACCAACTGCTTCTCAGATAGAGTTCAGTGTGTCAAATTGGAGGGCCTGTTGTCTGGATCTCTGGCAGCCTCTATGGGGGTGCCACAGGGTTCAATTCTCGGGCAGACTCTTTTCTCTGTATATATCAATGATGTCGCTCTTGCTGCTGGTGATTCTTTGATCCACCTCTACACAGACAACACCATTCTGTTTACATCTGGCCCTTCTTTGGACACTGTGTTAACAAACCTCCAGACGAGCTTCAATGCCATACAACACTCCTTCCGTGGCCTCCAACTGCTCTTAAATGCTAGTAAAACGAAATGCATGCTCTTCAACTGATCACTGCCTACACCCGCCCGACTGACTAGCCTCACTACTCTGGACGGTTCTGACTTAGAATATGTGGCAAACTATAAATGCCTAGGTGTCTGGCTAGACTGTAAACTCTCCTTCCAGACTCATATTAAGCATCTCCAATCCTAAATTAAATCTAGAATCGGCTTCCTTCACTCATGCTGCCAAACATACCCCCGTAAAACTGACTATCCTACCAATCCTTGACTTCGGCGATGTCATTTACAAAATAGCCTCCAACACACTTCTCAGCAAATTGGATGCAGTCTATCACAATGCCATCCGTTTTGTCACCAAAGCCCCATTACTACCTACCACTGCGACCTGTATGCTCTCGTTGGCTGGCCCTCGCTACATATTCGTCGCCAAACACACTGGCTCCAGGTCAACTTTAAGTCTTTGCTAGGTAAAGCTCCGCCTTATCTCAGCTCACTGGTCACCATAGCAGCACCCACCCGTAGCACGCGCTCCAGCAGGTATATTTCACTGGTCATCCCCAAAGCCAACACCTCTTTGGCCGTCTTTCCTTCCAGTTCTCTGCTGCCAATGACTGGAACGAATTGCAAAAATCACTGAAGTTGGAGACATATCTCCCTCAGCAACTTTAAACATCAACTGTCAGAGCAGCTTAGATCGCTGCAGCTGTACACAGCCCATCTATAAATAGCCCATCCAACCAACTACCTACCTCATCTACATATTTGTTTTTGTTTTCTGTTCTTTTGCACACCAGTATTTGTACTTGCACATCCTCATCACTCCAGTGTTAATTGCTAAATTGTAATTAATTCGCCACTATGGCCTATTTATTGCCTTACCACCTTACTTCATTTGCACACACTGTATACAGATTATTATATTGTGTTATTGACTGTACATTTGTTTATCCCATGTGTAACTCTGTGTTGTTGTTTTTGTCACACTGCTTTGCTTTATCTTGGCCAGGTCGCAGTTGTAAATGATAACTTGTAATCAACTGGCCTACCTGGTTAAATAAAGGTGAAATAAAAAATTAAACAAAGGGAAACGCAGACGCGAGCTGCCCAGTGACGCGAGCCTGCCAGACGAGCTAAATGCCTTTTATGCGTGCTTCGAGGCAATCAACACTGAATCATGCACTAGTGCACCAGCTGTTCTCGATGACTGTGTGATAACGCTCTCGGTAGCCGACGTGAGCAAGACCTTTTAACCAGGTCAACATTCACAAAGTCGCAGGGCCAGATGGATTACCAGGACGTGTACTGCGAGCATGCACGGACAAACTGGCAAGTGTCTTCACTGACATTTTCAACCTCTCCCTGACCAAGTCTGTAATACCTACATGTTTCAAGCAGACCACCATAGTCCCTGTGCCCAAGGAAGAGAAGGTAACCTGCCTAAATGATTACTGCTCCGTAGCACTCACGTCTGTAGCCATGAAGTACTTTGAAAGGCTGGTCATGGCTCACATCAACAGCATCCTCCCGGATACCCTAGACCGGCTATTCCCAAACTGGGGTACACGTATCCCCAGGGGTATGCGCAATGCCGTCAGGGGGTACGCCAAATAAAAATGTGATTTACAATTTCAAACAGTCCATTTAGATTTTCCAACGGGGCTATGCATTTGGGTGATGCTTTTTTCTCGCCCGAGTAGCCTTGTTTCACTGCCAAAATAAACATTTAACGATTTAGTGTTCAGCAAAATAACAACACAATATCAAATACATGTAGCCTAGTCAAATAATTAACATCCAATCATGTTAACCGTTACTCTCTCGCGGGAAACCACTCTTGCGCAGACATTTAGAAATGAACATGTCAATTTTAAAAATAAGCAACAGGAGTTTTTTGAGCGAGAATTAAGACTACTTTCGAGTAGTAAGACATGTATTAAAGCAACAGATACCATTAATAAGAAGGGGCTAGACGTGTCTTATATGGTGAGCTACCGAGTGGCTAGAACATGCAAGCCCCATACTATTGTGAAGGACTTAATTCTTCCTGCTGCCATGGACATGGCTGGGACAATGCTGGGGGAAAAGGCAAAAAAATCAGACAATGACTTCATCATACACAACGCATCGGTGACATGGCAGGAGTTGTTTTGAAACAATTACTGCTTCGCATACAAGCCAGTGAATTTTATGCGTTAAAGCTGCATGAGTCAACTGACGTGGCTTGCCTGACACAACTCCTGGTATATGTCCGTTACATTATGGGGGGTCAAATAAAGAAGACATCCTCTTCTGGAAACCAGGACAACAGGAGAGGATAGTTTTAAAGTACTGCACAGCTTTGTGACATCATATGGACTTTGGTGGTCAAGATGTGTTGGTATCTGTACTGATGGCACAAAAGCCATGACAGGGAGACATAGTGGAGTGGTAACGCGGGTGCAAGCAGTTGCTCCCAACGCCACTTGGGTACACTGCAGCATCCACCGAGAGGCTCTTGTTGCCAAGGGAATGCCTGACAGCTTGAAAGACGATTTGGATATGATAGAGAAAATGGTTAACTTTGTTAAAGCAAGGCCCCAGAACTCTCGTTTATTTTCTGCATTATGCAATGATATGGACAGCGATCATGTAACGCTTTTACAACATACAGAAGTGCGCTGGTTATCAAGGGGCAAAGTATTGACACGTTTTTTAAAATTGAGAGACGAGCTTATCTGACCGCTTGCATGATGACGAGTTTTTCACATGTCTGGCCTGTCTGGGTGATGTTTTTTCTCGCCTGACCACTCACATCTGACCACTCATGTTTCAGATAACTGAGAATCATGTCCAGTGAGAACTGACGTTAACTATGTGTTGTTTAGATGCACGCACAATTAAACATCAGACATACAGGGATTCAGTCCACAGGAGGAAAAGTTTAGGAAGTGGAAGTGCTCATCAAGATGGGGAAGCAAGTTTCTGATCACACAGCATGCTGGGAACCAAGGCCATTGATAGGCTGAATGAAATGTGGGGATAATTATTTGGCGTGACCTTGCCCGTTTTAGCAGTTAGGATAAAAATTAGGGTTAGGGTTAGGTTTAAGAGGGTTTCTGTTTGTTTTTATCAAACCTTGGGTTGCACAGGCCTATTGCAACTGTCTGCCCTGTTTCTATATTGTACATCCGACCAGTCTGAAGAGAGTCGGAGAACATGAAAGGCCGAGAGCTCAGAGGGGTCAAACACAACAGTTCAACAACAGGAGGAAGAAAATAAAGTGGTGAGTGTAAAAAGGTTAGGGTAAGGGTTAGGGGTTAGGGAAAATAGGATTTTGAATGGGACTGAATTGTTAGTTATACAATACTGTGTGTATGTGTGTCAGACGTCCTGCTGGAATATCGGGGATTTTCCTTTGCGGATGACACTGCTACTGTATAAAAACACAGAAACAACACACGCACGCTTGCACACAAAGCCCAAGGACTAATCCTTTCCACTTTCCTTTCCGTAGAGAATCCAGACTGATACTGGGAAACCTTGAAACTAACATGAACAGTTATTAGTTCTAAATTGTTTGTCAGCTCAGTCTGGGCTAAACTCTAGACAAGAATGATAAATTATAAACTTTTATACAATGAATTGGTTCAAGAAGTTACCTTAAAATAGAAAAACTGAAGAAAAAACTGAAGAAATATATATATATATATATTATATATATATATATATATATATATATATATATATATAACAAAATGAGTTACCTTTATATATTGTTAGTAAAAGGAATCATCATGATTCAGATAGAAATACAGTATAACATTATAGAACAGGCATGCTTTGGTCACATATTGAATAAATACAGCTCATGTTGTCTCTAACACCATTATACTGTATACCAAGCATAAGCTGCAGAGTATGAGACAGCAGCACCCTCTTGTGGTCAGAGCTGGTGTAGCAGACCAGCCTGCTAGTGCTGTCGTTACTGGATATGATTAGAGCGATGGAGAGGTATGAGGGTGACAAATCACAGGGTTTGAGGTTTTGCAGAATATGTACTATCTATGTCATATATTCCACATATGTTAAGTGGGCAGTTCTGTGTAAGGTGGAGTACAGACAGATCTTATTTCACTGAGTTGTGGAGAATGAGGAGAGAGATTCTCTCTTTTCCCTCCTGTACCTCAAACCTCTTCAGTGGGTCTTTTCCCAGGTCTCAGGAGAGAAGGTGTGTGTGTGCGTGTGTGTTTGCGCATGTGTGCATGTGTATAAGTGTGTGTGTGGTGTCTGATAAATAGTTAATAAGGCAGTTCTATACCTGGCAAGGATGGTGCCTGACACAGCAGATGTCACTCAGTCTTGTAACGACCCAGCTAGTCTCAGAGGATTAACAGAGTTGTGATGACCCAGCCAGTCTCAGAGGATTAACAGAGTCTTGTGATAACCCAGCTGGTCTGAAATGATTAACAGAGTCTTGTAACGACCCAGCTGGTCTCAGAGAATTAACAGAGTCTTGTGATAACCCAGCTGGTCTCAGAGGATTAACAGAGTCTTGTGATAACCCAGCTGGTCTCAGAGGATTAACAGAGTATTGTGATAACCCAGCTGGTCTCAGAGGATTAACAGAGTCTTGTGATAACCCAGCTGGTCTCAGAGGATTAACAGAGTCTTGTGATAACCCAGCTGGTCTCAGAGGATTAACAGAGTCTTGTGATAACCCAGCTGGTCTCAGAGGATTAACAGAGTCTTGTGATAACCAAGCTGGTCTCAGAGGATTAACAGAGTCTTGTGATAACCCAGCTGGTCTCAGAGGATTAACAGAGTCTTGTGATAACCCAGCTGGTCTCAGATGATTAACAGAGTCTTGTGATAACCCAGCTGGTCTCAGAGGATTAACAGAGTCTTGTGATAACCCAGCTGGTCTCAGAGGATTAACAGAGTATTGTGATAACCCAGCTGGTCTCAGAGGATTAACAGAGTCTTATGATAACCCAGCTGGTCTCAGAGGATTAACAGAGTCTTGTGATAACCCAGCTGGTCTCAGAGGATTAACAGAGTTGTGATGACCCAGCCGGTCTCAGAGGATTAACAGAGTCCTGTGATAACCCAGCTGGTCTCAGAGGATTAACAGAGTCTTGTGATAACCCAGCTGGTCTCAGAGGATTAACAGAGTCTTGTGATAACCCAGCTGGTCTCAGAGGATTAACAGAGTCTTGTGATAACCCAGCTGGTCTCAGAGGATTAACATAGTCTTGTGATAACCAAGCTGGTCTCAGAGGATTAACAGAGTATTGTGATAACCCAGCTGGTCTCAGAGGATTAACAGAGTCTTGTGATAACCCAGCTGGTCTCAGAGGATTAACAGAGTCTTGTGATAACCCAGCTGGTCTCAGAGGATTAACAGAGTCTTGTGATAACCCAGCTGGTCTCAGAGGATTAACAGAGTCTTGTGATAACCCAGCTGGTCTCAGAGGATTAACAGAGTCTTGTGATAACCCAGCTGGTCTCAGAGGATTAACAGAGTCCTGTGATAACCCAGCTGGTCTCAGAGGATTAACAGAGTTGTGATGACCCAGCCGGTCTCAGAGGATTAACAGAGTCTTGTGATAACCCAGCTGGTCTCAGAGGATTAACAGAGTTGTGATGACCCAGCCGGTCTCAGAGGATTAACAGAGTCCTGTGATAACCCAGCTGGTCTCAGAGGATTAACAGAGTCTTGTGATAACCCAGCTGGTCTCAGAGGATTAACAGAGTCTTGTGATAACCCAGCTGGTCTCAGAGGATTAACAGAGTCTTGTGATAACCCAGCTGGTCTCAGAGGATTAACAGAGTCTTGTGATAACCCAGCTGGTCTCAGAGGATTAACAGAGTATTGTGATAACCCAGCTGGTCTCAGAGGATTAACAGAGTCTTGTGATAACCCAGCTGGTCTCAGAGGATTAACAGAGTCTTGTGATAACCCAGCTGGTCTCAGAGGATTAACAGAGTCTTGTGATAACCCAGCTGGTCTCAGAGGATTAACAGAGTCTTGTGATAACCCAGCTGGTCTCAGAGGATTAACAGAGTATTGTGATAATCCAGCTGGTCTCAGAGGATTAACAGAGTATTGTGATAACCCAGCTGGTCTCAGAGGATTAACAGAGTCTTGTGATAACCCAGCTGGTCTCAGAGGATTAACAGAGTCTTGTGATAACCCAGCTGGTCTCAGATGTTTAACAGAGTCTTGTGATAACCCAGCTGGTCTCAAAGGATTAACAGAGTCTTGTGATAACCCAGCTGGTCTCAGAGGATTAACAGAGTATTGTGATAACCCAGCTGGTCTCAGAGGATTAACAGAGTCTTGTGATAACCCAGCTGGTCTCAGAGGATTAACAGAGTCTTGTGATAACCCAGCTGGTCTCAGAGGATTAACAGAGTTGTGATGACCCAGCCGGTCTCAGAGGATTAACAGAGTCCTGTGATAACCCAGCTGGTCTCAGAGGATTAACAGAGTCTTGTGATAACCCAGCTGGTCTCAGAGGATTAACAGAGTCTTGTGATAACCCAGCTGGTCTCAGAGGATTAACAGAGTCTTGTGATAACCCAGCTGGTCTCAGAGGATTAACAGAGTCTTGTGATAACCCAGCTGGTCTCAGAGGATTAACAGAGTATTGTGATAACCCAGCTGGTCTCAGAGGATTAACAGAGTCTTGTGATAACCCAGCTGGTCTCAGAGGATTAACAGAGTCTTGTGATAACCCAGCTGGTCTCAGAGGATTAACAGAGTCTTGTGATAACCCAGCTGGTCTCAGAGGATTAACAGAGTCTTGTGATAACCCAGCTGGTCTCAGAGGATTAACAGAGTATTGTGATAATCCAGCTGGTCTCAGAGGATTAACAGAGTATTGTGATAACCCAGCTGGTCTCAGAGGATTAACAGAGTCTTGTGATAACCCAGCTGGTCTCAGAGGATTAACAGAGTCTTGTGATAACCCAGCTGGTCTCAGAGGATTAACAGAGTCTTGTGATAACCCAGCTGGTCTCAGAGGATTAACAGAGTCTTGTGATAACCCAGCTGGTCTCAGGGGATTAACAGAGTATTGTGATAACCCAGCTGGTCTCAGAGGATTAACAGAGTCTTGTGATAACCCAGCTGGTCTCAGAGGATTAACAGAGTCTTGTGATAACCCAGCTGGTCTCAGAGGATTAACAGAGTCTTGTAACGACCCAGCTAGTCTCAGAGATTTAACAGAGTTGTGATGACCCAGCTGGTCTCAGAGATTTAACAGAGTTGTGATAACCCAGCTGGTCTCAGAGGATTAACAGAGTCTTGTGATAACCCAGCTGGTCTCAGAGGATTAACAGAGTCTTGTGATAACCCAGCTGGTCTCGGAGGATTAACAGAGTCTTGTGATAACCAAGCTGGTCTCAGAGGATTAACAGAGTATTGTGATAACCCAGCTGGTCTCAGAGGATTAACAGAGTCTTGTGATAACCCAGCTGGTCTCAGAGGATTAACAGAGTCTTGTGATAACCCAGCTGGTCTCAGAGGATTAACAGAGTCTTGTAATGACCCAGCTAGTCTCAGAGGATTAACCTAATTTTACACATGAAGACTAATGTCCTTGCCTAAACTCAGGCCTAGGCTTCAGTTTACTAGGCTAACATGGTAAAGTGGCACACAGAAGACCCTGGTTTGACTCTTGTTCACACACACACACACACACACACACACACACACACACACACACACACACACACACACACACACACACACACACACACACACACACACACACACACTAGTGATCAACTGAGTTGTTTTCCTGACTCACCAGTTCCTCTCAAAGTTCCTCTTTACCAGATCCTCTTTACCAGGTCCTCTCCCAGTACCTCTTTACCAGTTCCTCTTTACCAGGTCCTCTCCCAGTTCCTCTTTACCAGTTCCTCTCCCAGTTCCTCTTTACCAGGTCCTCTTTACCAGTTCCTCTCCCAGTTCCTCTTTACCAGTTCCTCTCCCAGTTCCTCTTTACCAGTCCCTCTTTACCAGATCCTCTTTACCAGTTCCTCTCCCAGTTCCTCTTTACCAGGTCCTCTTTACCAGTTCCTCTCCCAGTTCCTCTTTACCAGTTCCTCTCCCAGTTCCTCTTTACCAGTTCCTCTTTACCAGGTCCTCTTTACCAGTTCCTCTCCCAGTTCCTCTTTACCAGTTCCTCTTTACCAGGTCCTCTTTACCAGTTCCTCTCCCAGTTCCTCTTTACCAGATCCTCTCCCAGTTCCTCTTTACCAGTTCCTCTTTACCAGTTCCTCTTTACCAGTTCCTCTCCCAGTTCCTCTCCCAGTTCCTCTTTACCATTTACTCCACCAGTTCCTCTCCCAGTTCCTCTCCCAGTTCCTCTTTACCAGTTCCTCTTTACCAGTTCCTCTCCCAGTTCCTCTCCCAGTCCCTCTTTACCATTTACTCCACCAGTTTCCTCTCCCAGTTCCTCTCCCAGTTCTTCTTTACCATTTACTCCACCAGTTCCTCTACCAGTTCCTCTCCCAGGTCCTCTTTATCATTTACTCCACCAGTTCCTCTACCAGTTCCTCTTTACCAGATCCTCTTTACCAGTTCCTCTACCAGTTCCTCTCCCAGTTCCTCTTTACCATTTACTCCACCAGTTCCTCTTTACCAGATCATCTTTACCAGTTCCTCTCCCAGTTCCTCTACCAGTTCCTCTACCAGTTCCTCTTTACCATTTACTCCACCAGGTCCTCTACCAGTTCCTCTCCCAGTCCCTCTTTACCATTTACTCCACCAGTTCCTCTCCCAGTTCCTCTCCCAGTTCCTCTTTACCATTTACTCCACCAGTTCCTCTCCCAGGTCCTCTTTACCAGTTCCTCTCCCAGTTCCTCTTTACCAGTTCCTCTCCCAGTTCCTCTCCCAGTTCCTCTTTACCAGTTCCTCTTTACCAGATCCTCTTTACCAGTTCCTCTCCCAGTTCCTCTTTACCAGTTCCTCTTTACCAGATCCTCTTTACCAGATCCTCTTTACCAGATCCTCTTTACCAGTTCCTCTTTACCAGTTCCTCTTTACCAGTTCCTCTCCCAGTTCCTCTCCCAGTTTCTCTTTACCAGATCCTCTTTACCAGATCCTCTTTACCAGTTCCTCTAAGTCAATTCAAATCAAATGTATATATAAAGCCCTTTTTACATCAGCAGATGTCACAAAGTGCTATACAGAAACACAGCCTAAAACCCCAAACAGCTAGTAATGCAGGTGTAGAAGCACGGTGGCTAGGAAAAACTCCCTAGAGTGGCTGGAACCTAGGAAGAAACCTAGAGCGGAACCAGGCTCTGAGGGGTCGCCAGTCCTCTTCTGTCTGTGCCCGGTGGAGATTATAAGAGTACATGGCCATTAAGGCCAGATTGTTCTTCAAGATGTTCAAATGTTCATAGATGACCAGCAGGGTCAAATAATATAAACAGTGGTTGTAGAGGGTGCAACAGGTCAGTATCTCAGGAGTAAATATCAGTTAGCTTTTCATAGCTGGGTATTCAGAGGTCGAGACAGCAGGTGTGGTAGAGAGAGAGAGAGAGAGTCGAAAACAGCAGTTCCGGGAGGTCAGGGTTGCATAGCCGCAGGCAGAACAGTTGAAACTGGAGCAACAGCACTACTAGGTGGACTACATGGCCAGGAGTCATCAGGCCAGGTAGTCCTGAGGCATGGTCCTTGGGTTCAGGTCCTCCGAGAGGGGAAGGTGAGAGGGAGAGAGAGATAATTAGAGGGAGCATAGTTAAATTTACACCGGACACCAGTTACGACAGCAGACTAACAACAGATATAACAGACTGACCTACAGTGCATTCGGAAAGTATTCAGACCCCTTAACTTTTTCCACATTTTGATATGTTACAGATTTATTCTAAAATTAATCTACAGGATCTCAAACTGGGGGCAAAGGTTCACCCTCCAACAGGACACTGACCCTAAGCACACAGCCAAGACAATGCATGAGTGGCTTTCAGGACAAGTCTCTGAATGTCCTTGAGTGGCCCAGCCAGAGCCCGGACTTGAACCCGATCGATCATCTCTGGAGAGAACTGAAAACAGCTGTGCAGCGACGCTCCCCATCCAACCTCACAGAGTTTGAGAGGATCTGCAGAGAAGAATGGGAGAAACTCCCCGAATTTGTATTAGTTGTATGTTTTTATTTAACCTTTTATTTAACCACGTAGGAAAGTTGAGAACAAGTTCTCATTTACAACTGCGACCTGGCCAAGATAAAGCACAGCAGTGCGACAAAAACAACAGCACAGAGTTACACATGGGATAAACAAACGTACAGTCAATAACACAATAGAAAAATCTATATACAGTGTGTGCAAATGAAGTAACGAGGTAAGGCAATAAATAGGCCATAGTGGCGAATTAATTACAATTTAGCAATTAACACTGGAGTGATAGATGTGCAGATGAGGATGTGCAAGTAGAAATACTGGTGTGCAAAAGAGCAGAAAACAAAAACAAATATGTAGATGAGGTAGGTAGTTGGTTGGATGGGCTATTTATAGATGGGCTGTGTACAGCTGCAGCGATCGGTAAGCTGCTCTGACAGCTGATGCTTAATGTTAGTGAGGGAGGTATAAGTCTCCAGCTTCAGAGATTTTTGCAATTCGTTCCAGTCATTGGCAGCAGAGAACTGGAAGGAAAGGCAGCCAAAGAGGTGTTGGCTTTGGTGATGACCGGTGAAATATACCTGTTGGAGCACGTGCTACGGGTGGGTGTTGCTATGGTGACCAGTGAACTAAGATAAGGCGGGGCTTTATCTCGCAAAGACTGGAGCCAGGAGTGTTTGGCGACGGATTTGTAGTGAGGGCCAGCCAACGAGAGCATACAGGTCGCAGTGGTGGGTAGTATATGGGGCTTTGGTGACAAAATGGATGGCACTGTGATAGACTACATCCAGTTTGCTGAGTAGAGTGTTGGGGGCTATTTTGTAAATGACATCGCCGAAGTCAAGGATCGGTAGTATAGTCAGTTTCACGAGGGTATGTTTGGCAGCAAGAGTGAATGATGCTTTGTTGTGAAATAGGAAGCTAGATTCTAGATTTAATTTAGGATTGAAGATGCTTAATGTGAGTCTGGAAGGAGAGTTTACAGTCTAAACAGACACCTAGGTATTTGTAGTTGTCCACATATTCTGAGTCAGAACCGTCCAGAGTAGTGATACTAGGCGGGCGGGCGGGTGCGGGCATCGATCGGTTGAAGAGCATGCAATTAGTTTAACTAGCATTTAAGAGCAGGTGGAGGTCACAGAAGGAATGTTGTTTGGCGTTGAAGCTCGTTTGGAGGTTTGTTAGCACAGTGTCCAAAGAAGGGCCAGATGTATACAGAATGGTGTGGTCTGTGTAGAGATGGATCAGAGAATCACCAGCAGCAAGAGCGACATCATTGATGTCTACAGAGAAAAGAGTCTGCCCGAGAACTGAACCCTGTGGCACCCACATAGAGACTGCCAGAGGTCCGGACAACAGGCCCTCCGATTTGACACACTGAACTCTATCTGAGAAGCAGTTGGTGAACCAGGCGAGGCAGTCATTTGAGAAGCCAAGGCTATTGAGTCTGCCGATAAGAATGCGGTGATTGACAGAGTCGAAAGCCATGGCCTGGTCGATGAACATGGCTGCATAGTACTGTCTTCTATTGATGGCGGTTATGATATCGTTTAGGACCTTGAGCATGGTTGAGGTGCACCGATGACCAGCTTGGAAACCAGATTGCATAGTGGAGAAGGTACGGTGGGATTCAAAATGGTCGGTGATCTGTTCGTTAACTTGACTTTCGAAGATTTTAGAAAGGCAGGGCAGGATGGATATAGGTCTATAACAGTTTTGGTCTAGAGTGTCTCCCCGTTTGAAGAGGGGGATGACCGCAGCAGCTTTACAATCTTTAGGGATCTCAGACGATATGAAAGAGAAGTTGAATAGGCTAGTAATAGGGGTTGCAACAATTTCGGTGGATCATTTTAGAAAGAGAGGGTCCAGATTGTCTTTCCCAACTGATTTGTAGGGATCCAGATTTTGCAGCTCTTTCAGAACATCAGCTGTCTGGATTTGGGTAAATGAGAAGCCGGGGGGGGGGGGGGGGGGGGGGGCTCAAGTTGCTGCAGGGGGTGCTGTGACGTTGGCCTGGGTAGGGGTAGCCAGATGGAAAGCATGGCCATCCATAGAAAAATGCTTATTGAAATGATCGATTACCGTAGATTTATTGGTGGTGACAGTGTTTCCTATCCTCAGTGCAGTGGGCAGCTGGTAGGAGGTGCTCTTATTCTCCATGGACTTTACAGTGTCCCAAAACTTTTTGGAATTAGTGCTACAGGATGCAAATTTCTGTTTGAAAAAGCTAGCCTTAGCTTTCCTATCTGACTGAGTCTATTGGTTCCTGACTTCCCTGAAAACTTGCATATCTTGGGGGCTATTCGATGCTAATGCAGAACGCCACAGGATGTTTTTGTGCTGGTCAAGGGCAGTCCAGTCTGGGGTGAACCAAGGGCTATGTCTGTTCTTAGTTCTACATTTTTTGTAGGTTTCTATTTTTAGTTTGGTCAGGGTGTGATGTGGGTGGGTATTCTATGTTGTAGGTCTAGGTTTTCTTTTTCGATGTGTTTGGCCTGGTATGGTTATCAATCAGAGGCAGCTGTCTATCGTTGTCTCTGATTGAGAGCCATACTTAGGTAGCCTGTTTTCCCATTTTGAGTTGTGGGTGATTATTTTCTGGTTAGTGTTTGTTGCACCTGTCAGAACTGTTCGTTTATCGTTTTTGTTGTTTTTGTTCGTGTATTCATTCTGGATTAAAAGTATTGTGGATACGTACCACGCTGCACTTTGGTCCTCCTCTCCTTCCACCAACGAAAATCGTTACAGAATCACCCACCAAGAAAGGACCAAGAAGCGTGATAACGAGAGGCAGCGAGATCTGGACTATGAGACAACTTGGGAGGAGGTAGAAAGGTGGTCGGTCGACCCAGGGAGAGTGCCGGAGCCCGCCTGGGATTCTCTGGAACAGTGTGAGGAGGGTTACAGGAGAATGGAGTTGGCGACACGAACACGGCAGCGTAACAGGCACAAGAGGCAGCCCCCCCCAAAAAAAGCCCAGCATGTTTGGTCTCCGGTACGCCGTTTCGGCCCAGTGTATCCTGCGCCGGCTCTGCGTGCTGTGTCTCCGAGGCGCTGGGAGGGTGCAGTGCACCAGAGCTCCAGTGCTCCCCCACAGCCCGGTCCATCCGGTGCCTCCTCCACGCACCAGGCCTCCTGTAGGTCTCCCCAGCCTGGTGGGTCCTGTGGCAGCCCCACGCACCAGGCTGTCTCTCCGTCTCCTCCCTCCAGGTTCTCCCATCTGTCTGGAGCTGCCAGAGCCGCCCGTCTGTCAGGAGCTGCCAGAGCCGCCCGTCTGTCAGGAGCTGCCAGAGCCGCCCGTCTGTCAGGAGCTGCCAGAGCCGCCCTTCACTCCGGCGCTGCCAGAGTCGCCCTTCACTCCGGCGCTGCCGGAGTCTCCCGTCTATTCGGGGCCCGCTGCAATGGTTGCCGCTCCAAAGGCGCCACTTAAGGGGCCAAGACTATGGTGGAGTGGGGTCCACGTCCCGCGCCAGAGCCGCCACCGCTGACAGGTGCCCACCCAGGGGGGGGGGGGGGGGGTACTGTCACGCCCTGACTGTAGATTGCTTTGTAGCTTTCTATTTTTAGTTTGGTCAGGGTGTGATGTGGGTGGGTATTCTATGTTGTAGGTCTAGGTTATCTTTTTCTATGTGTTTGGCCTGGTATGGTTCTCAATCGTTGTCTCTGATTGAGCGCCATACTTAGGTAGCCTGTTTTCCCATTTTGAGTTGTGGGTGGTTATGTTCTGGTTAGTGTTTGTTGCACCTGTCAGAACTGTTCATTTATCGTTTTGTTGTTTTGTTCATGTATTCATTCTGGATTGAAAGTATTATGGATACGTACCACACTGTATTTTGGTCCTCCTCTCCTTCCACCAACGAAAATCGTTACATCAATATCTTTCCAGGATACCCGGACCAGGTCGATTAGAAAGCCTGCTTCAGCCTGCTCGCTAAAGTGTTTTAAGGAGCGTTTGACAGTGATGAGGGGTGGTCGTTTGACCGCGGACCCATTTCGCACACAGGCAATGAGGCAGTGATCGCTGAGATCCTGGTTGAAGAAAGCAGAGGTGTATTTAGAGGGAAAGTTATTCAGGATGATATCTAAGAGGGTACCCATGGTTACGGATTTAGGGTTGTACCTGGTAGGTGTGCCAGGCTTGTAGCGTCATACCCAAGAAGACACAAGGCTGTAATCGCTGCCTTTATGGGGTATTGTGTGCAGATTGATGAGGAACAAAAACAATTTAATCAATTTTAGAATAAGGCTGTAACGTATCAAGATGTGGAAAAGGTCATAGGGTCTGAATACTTTCCGAATTCACTGTAGACTATTGAAGCATAGATACTGGAGGCTGAGACAGGGGGGTTCGGGGGACACTGTGGCCCTGTCACACTATACCCCCAGACAGGGCCAACCAGGCAGGACATAACCCCACCCACTTTGCCAAAGCACAGCCCTCACACCACTAGAGGGATATAAACAGACCACCAACTTACTACGCTGAGACAAGGCTGAGTATAGTCCACAAAGATCTCCTCCACCCCACGAGCGCAAAACCAGACAGGAAGATCACGTCATTGACTCAACCCACTCAAATGACACACCCCTCCTAGGGAAGGCATGGAATAGCACTAATAAGCCAGTGACTCAGCCCCCGTAATAGGATCATAGACAGAGAATCCCAGTGGAGAGAGGGTGCCTTGCCGTTCACCTTCGCACCCCCGGGCCAGACTACACTCAATCATAGGACCTACTGAAGAGATGAGTCTTCAATAAAGACTTAAAGGCCGAGACCGAGTCTGCGTCTCTCACATAGATAGGCAGACCATTCCATAAATATTGAGCTCTATAGGAGAAAGCTCTGCCTCCAGCTGTTTGCTTAGAAATTCTATGGACAGTAAGGAGGCCTGCGTCTTGTGACCGTAGCGTACGTGTAGGTATGTACGGCAGGACCAAATCGGAAAGATAGGTAAGAGCAAGCCCATGTAATGCTTTGTAGGTTAGCAGTAAAACCTTGAAATCAACCCTTGCCTTAACAGGAAGCCAGTGTAGAGAGGCTAGCACTGGAGTAATATGATCAAGATTCTAGCAGCCGTGTTTAGCACTAACTGAAGTTTATTTAGTGCTTTATCTGGGTAGCCGGAAAGTAGAGCACTGCAGTAGTCTAATCTAGAAGTGACAAAAGCATGGATTAGCTTTTCTGCATAATTTTGGTTTCTGATTTTTGCAACGTCACGAAGATGGAAAAAGCTGTCCTTGAAATATTCTTGATATGTTTGTCAAAAGAGAGATCAGGGTCCAGAGTAACTCTGAGGTCCTTCACAGTTTTATTTAAGACAACAGTACAACCATCAAGATGAATTGTCAGATCCAACAGCAGATCTCTACCATCTCCGTTTTGTCTGAGTTTAAAAGTAAAACATTTGCCGCCATCCACTTCCTTATTTCTGAAACAGAGGCTTCCAGGGTAGGCAATTTTGGGGCTTTACCATGTTTCATCTAAATGTATAGCTGTGTGTTGTCTGCATAGCAGTAAAAGTTGACATTGTGTTTTTTCCAAATGACATCACCAAGACCTAGAGTATATAATGAAAACAAGAGTGGTCCTAAAACGTAACTTTGAGGAACAACAAAACTTGTCAGAGGAAAAACCATCCACAGAGACGAACTGATATCTTTCTGACAGATAAGATCTAAACCAGGCCAGAACTTGTTCGTGTAGACCAATTAGGGTTTCCAATCTCTCCAAAAGAATGTGGTGATCCATGGTATAAAAAGCAGCACTAAGGTCTAGGAGCACGAGGACAGATGCAGAGCCTTGGGTTGACGTCATTAAAAGGTCATTTACCACCTTCACGTGTGAAACCAGACTAAAGCATTTAGTATACATTTAATTGTCTCCAGGAAGGCAGTGAGTTGCAACAGCTTTTTCACATTTGTTTGAAAGGAATGGGAGATTTGATATAGGCAGATCATTTTTGACATTTTCCGGGTCAAGGTTTGGCTTTTTCAGGAGAGGCTTTATTACTGCCACTTTTAGTGAGTTTGGTACACATCCAGGGTTTGGGAGCCGTTTATTATGTTCAACATAGGAGGACCAAGCACAGGAAGTAGCTCTTTCAATAGTTTATTTGGAATAGGGTCCAGGATGCAGGTTTAGAGGCCATGACTATTTTGTGAATGTGTCAGGAGATACAGGATTAAAAAAACTTCAGTGTCTCCATTGATCCCAGGTCCTGGCAGTTCTGTGCAGACTCAGTGCAGAAATATGCTGATTTAAAGAGGAGTTCCTCTCTATCAGTTCCTCTGCCAGTTCCTCTTTACCAGTCAGGGAAAGTGATGGTTCTGTTTATTGTTCCCTGAGTTTTCATGACTTTAATAATTAACCATACACTCATACATTAACCACGAAAGCACTTGCACACACACACACACACACACACACACACACACACACACACACACACACACACACACAGTATGGGACCCAATGCCTTTTGTGACCCAGGGGATAGAGGTAAGCAGTTTAAATCCACTACTACTGTTACACACACTAGACATTAAAATGCAGAGAATGCAGATTAGGGGAAAAGGTGTGGGCGTGTACTTTTGGCATGCGTGCATGCGCGTGTGAGAGGAAACAAGAAAATAAATTAACTTTAGCAACAAATTAACTTTAACGCCAAACCTTAACCCTAACACTGTGTGTGTACTTGTGTGTCTGTGTGTGTCCACTTTCCCCGATAGAGACACGCACCACCATATCAATATGGCTAATGTTACTGAGAGATATGACTTTGTTCATTAGACAGAGTCGATACAGCAGGCTGTCATCCACTGCATTAGTGTCAGACAGTGACATTTAAAAGTCAGTAGACCAGGTCAGAGGTTATTGCTACTCTCTGGTGTTGCAATGGTCAAAAGTAGTGCTCTACAAATGTAGGATCTTCATTTGAGTCAGTTTGATACAGCAGGAAAATAATCTTGCCACAACAGTAAATGTGAATTATTATGTGGATTATAATTAATTTACATTTTTGTAGGGGTTGATACATTTTTCGTAAATGGTAATTACAAACTTCAGAAGCCTTTTTAAACCTCAAATACACTACAAGTTTTACATTTTCTGTTACAAATGTCCTGCTACAATTAAGATCCTACATCTGTATTTAGAAAATAGGGTACCATTTGGAACACAACCGATGCTAGTGATAACCTCTGACCTGTAGGCCACAGTAACAAAGCTCAGTGACAAGGCCCTCTCCTCTGGTCTAATGACTTTCAAATGTCACATTCTAATGCAATGGATGACAGCCTGCTGTATTGACTCTGTTCTAACGAACACAGTGATATTTCTCAGTAACATTAGCCAAATTGATATGGTGGTGGGTGTCTCAATTGGAGAAAGTGGACACACACATGCACACACACACAGTGTTAGGGTTCAGGTCTGGCATTATTCTCTCTGAGCACTGAAGCTGTTTATGTTAATCAATGAGCAGCTTCTCACTAACAATACGCATTATGATCTGCTCTGGCACACACACACACACACACACACACACACACACACACACACACACACACACACACACTGTAACATTTAGTAGAGTAGCTGTAACATTTTGAAAAAATGGGACAATACCAGATTTGAATTCTGCAGCTGTCGACTGCACTGCGTCAAATTCTTGATCAGGTTCTACATTTGGCCAAGACTCTAACTCAGCAAGGTTCTGGCTCAGACCCAGTTGGAAATATGAAAGGTAAGAGAGAAAACAGGAAAGATAGAAGAGGAAAGAACAAAAGAGAGAGAAAGAGTGGAAGAAAATATAATACAATCTGAAAAGATCAGGGGAATGTTTCTTCCTCTAGTTGGTAGATTAGAAAAACTAAAGACAAAACAGCCATTCCAGACACATTTAGAAATACACTGACAGCCATCACAACTCCTGGCTGATACTGTATATTCAACACAGCTACTAGAGGATTTTATACAACACACACACTATAGCAGGTGTTCAACACAACACAACTGTTTCATAAGCATCTACGGGCTAAACATATGAACATGAAAACGGTTCCAGTGTTTCTTTAATGGCTTTGTGTATGGGTGTTTTATCTGCTGCTATAGTGGTGTGTGTGTGTGTGCGTGCATACTTCCGCACACACAAACAAGCAAGCAGTTGACAAGTGCCTGTTGGTCTGTACCTTGTAAGCTAGTCCCCTAGATGAGCTTCTCCACGTGCCAGATATTATTTTGAAATAATCTATAAAAACACAGATAATTAAAGAACTAACCAATATTGTGATCAATGTGATTTCAGCCTGGAACACAGCCTGTCCGGCTGAGTCTGCCAGTCTCTGGAATGATGAGCATGCAGTGTGAAGACACATTTCCTCTTAGTGGGACTTAAATAGAGATAGAGGGAGAGAAAGATAGAGGGAAGCTATGGCTGTGCCGGAGTGGCGGGGAATGTCCTTTAACTAAGAGTGGTGTTTGGGATAGACATTGTCTTTGTGTGTGTGTGTCAGAAACCTGCAGCGCCATCCTGTCCCAGGATCAGAGAGGGACAGAACCTGTCAGGTCTCCGGTGACAAGGTGACTGTGTATGTGTGTGTGTTTCTGTGTGTGTGTGTCTGTGTGTCTGTGTGTGTGTGTGTGTGTCAGCGAGGGAGAGTGAAGGGCGCAGCTCTTCCGTCCATCAAGTGTGTGTGTGTGTCTGTGTGTGTCAAATCACATTACATCACCACCCTCTGTTGACAAGTCACAAGATCATGTCAGATCACAGTCTCATTGGACTGACAGACTGTCACATGCACGCACACAGACACGCACACCGACATGCACTGACACACACAGACACGCAGTTACCTGCACACAGACACGCACACAGACACGCACTTACACACACAGACTTACACACACTCACAAAATCTGAGGTCAATTGAACCTGATTAGGATGGTTAGAATGTTCAACAGATAGTTCTGACCTCTATTGCCACTTCCTGTAGTTACCTGTCAGTGCTGACAGGGAGAATACTGGGTATCGCAGAGGGGATTGATTTTAGAACTAGTTGTCTCTCTTACAGTTCACATTGTAAGACCTCATCAATCTCTCTCTCCCTCTTTCTCTCTCCCTCTTTCTCAATTCAATTCAAATTCAATTTAAGGGGTTTTATTGGCATGGGAAACACATGTTTATATTGCCGAAGCAATTGAAATAGATAATAAACAAAAGTGAAATAAACAATAAAAAATGAACAGTAAACATTGCACAGTTACAAAAGAATAAAGACATTTGAAATGTCATATTATGGCTATATACAGTGTTGTAATGATGTGCAAATAGTTAAAGTACAAAGGGGAAAATAAATAAGCATAAATATGGGTTGTATTTATAATGGTGTTTGTTCTTCACTGGTTGCCCTTTTCTTGTGGCAACAGGTCACAAATATTGCTGCTGTGATGGCACACTGTGGTATTTCACCCATTAAATATGGAAGTTTATCAAAAAAAGTTTTTGTGGGTCTGTGCAATCTGAGGGAAATATGTGTCTCTAATATGGTCATACATTTGGCATGAGGTTAGGAAGTGCTGCTCAGTTGCCACCTAATTTTGTGGGCAGTGTGCTATAGCTAAGGTGGCCTTTCTCAATAGCAAGGCTATGCTCACTGAGTCTGTACATAGTCAAATATTTCCTTAATTTTGGGTCAGTCACAGTGGTCAGGTATTCTGCCACTGTGTACTCTCTGTTTAGGGACAAATACCATTCTAGTTTGCTCAGTTTTTTTTGTAAATTCTTTCCAATGTGTCAAGTAATTATCCTTGAGCAAGCCCTAAGCAAGCCCCAGGACCAGCTTGCTTAGGGGGCTCTTCTCCATGTTCATTTCTCTGTATTTGCTATGGAAGGTTTGGGAATCGCATCTTTTTAGGTGGTTGTAGAATTTAACGTCTCTTTTCTGGATTTTGATCATTAGCAGGTATTGGCCTAAATCTGCTCTGCATGCATTATTTGGTGTTTATTGTTATACGCAGAGGAATTTAGGATTGCAGAGTATCAATTTGGTGTTTGTCCCATTTTGTGAATTCTTGGTTGGTGAACAGACCCCAGACCTCACAACCATGAAGGGCAATGGGTTACATAACTGATTCAAGTATTTTTAGGAAGATCCTAATTGGTATGTTGAATTTTATGTTCCTTTTGATGGCTTAGAAGGCCCTTCTTGCCTTGTCTATCAGATCGTTCACAGCTTTGTGGAAGTTACCTTTGGCGCTGATGTTTAGGCCAAGGAATGTATCGTTTTTTGTGTGCTCTAGGGCAACAGTGTCTAGATGGAATATGTATTTGTGGTCCTGGCAAATTGACCTTTTTTGGAACACCATTATTTTAGTCTTACTGAGATTTACTGTCAGGGCCCAGGTCCTTGGTTGGGGACAGAAACATCAGATCATCAGCAAACAGTAGACAGTTGACTTCAGATTCTAGTAGGGTGAGGCAGGGTGCTGCAGACTGTTCTAGTGCCCTCGCCAATTCGTTGCTATATTTGTTGAAGAGAGTGGGGCTTAAGTTCTCTCTCTTCCTCTACTCCTCTTCCTCTCTCCATTATTTTCTTTCTCCTACACTTAGTCTCTCTCCCCTCCCCCTTTCTGTCTCTTTCTTTCTACCTCTGTCCCTCCCTTACTCCTCTCCCTCTCTCACTCTCTCCCTCTATCTCCTCTCTATGTGCAATAATGTAAACCTCTCTCTCTCTCTCTCTCTCTCTCTCCCTCTCTCATTCTCTCCCTCTAACTCCTCTCTATAACCCCCTCCCTCTCTTTTTCTCTCGCTCTCTCACTCTCTGTGTTTCTCCTTTCAGGTTCAGTTCTTCTCTAAGTCATCAGTGTGAGGTGAAATACAACTCCTCTCCTGTACTCAAGCAACCCTCACAGGACAAAGAGAGGTGTGTGTGTGTGTGTGTGTGTGTGTGTGTGTGTGTGTGTGTGTGTGTGTGTGTGTGTGTGTGTGTGTGTGTGTGTGTGTGTGTGTGTGTGTGTGTGTGTGTGTGTGTGTGGAGTAATGGTGTGTGTAACATGCTCCTCTCACCTCATTGGGTAGATGACCTGCCATCCACTCTGCTGCAATGCACACTGGGACGGCAGGCTGTTGTGTCCCTTAGCAAGCAATGTGCTTCTGTCCCATTGGATAGGGAATCAGGCAGTGTTTAAAAAATATATATTTCACCTTTATTTAATCAGGTAGGCCAGTTGAGAACAACTCTGACCTGGCCAAGATAAAGCAAAGCAGTGCGACGCAAACAACAACACAGAGTTACACATGGAATAAACAAACATACAGTCAAAAACACAATAGAAAAGTTTATATACAGTGTGTGCAAATGAGGCAAGATAAGGGAGGTAAGGCAATAAATTGGCCATGGTGGCGAAATAATTACAATTTAGCAATTAAACACTGGAGTGATAGATGTGCAGAAGATGAATGTGCAAGTAGAGACACTGGGGTGCAAAGGAGCAAAAAAAATAACAGTATGGGGATGTGGTATATTGGGTGGGCTATTGACAGATGGGCTATGCACAGGTGCAGTGATCTGAGAGCTGCTCTGACAGCTGGTGCTTAAAGTTGCTTAAAGTTAGAGAGGGAGATATGAGTCTCCAGCTTCAGTGATTTTTGCAATTCGTTCCAGTCATTGGCAGCAGAGAACTGGAAGGAAAGGCAGCAAAAGGGGGAATTGGCTTTGGGGGTGACCAGTGAAATACAGTGAGGGAAAAACGTATTTGATCCCCTGCTGATTTTGTACGTTTTCCCACTGACAAAGAAATTATCAGTCTATAATTTTAATGGTAGGTTTATTTGAACAGTGAGAGACAGAACAACAACAACAAAATCCAGAAAAACGCATGTCAAAAATGTTATAAATTGATTTGCATTTTAATGAGGGAAATAAGTATTTGACCCCCTCTCAATCAGAAAGATTTCTGGCTCCCAGGTGTCTTTTATACAGGTAACGAGCTGAGATTAGGAGCACACTCTTAAAGGGAGTGTTGAACCCTGCGGCACCTCCATAGAGACTGCCAGAAGTCCGGACAACAGGCCCTCCGATTTGACACACTGAACTCTGTCTGAGAAGTAGTTTGTGAACCAGGCGAGGCAGTCATTTGAGAAATGAAGGCTGTTGAGTCTGCCGATAAGAATGTGGTGATTGACAGAGTAGAAAGCCTTGGCCAGGTCTAAGAATACAGCTGCACAGTATTGTCTGTTATCGATGGCGGTTATGATATCGTTTAGGACCTTGAGCGTGGCTGAGGTGCACTCATGACCAGCTCGGAAACCAGATTGCAGAGCGGAAAAGGTACGATGGGATTTGAAATGGTCGGTGATCCGTTTGTTAACTTGGCTTCCGAATACCTTAGAAAGGCAGGGTAGGATAGATATAGGTCTGTAACAGTTTGGGTCTAGAGTGTCTCCCCCTTTGAAGAGGGGGATGACCATCTTTGGGGATGTCAGATGATATGAAAGAGAGGTTGAACAGGCTGGTAATAGGGGTTGCAACCATTGCGACGGATAATTTTAGAAAGAGAGGGTCCAGATTGTCTAGCCCGGCTGATATGTAGGGGTCCAGATTTTGCAGCTATTTCAGAACATCGGCTGTCTGGATTTGGGTGAAGGAGAAATAGGGGAGGCTTGGCAAGTTGCTGCAGGGGGTACAGGGCTGTTGACCGGGTAGGGGTAGACAGGTGGAAAGCATGGCCAGCCGTAGAAAACTGCTTATTGAAATTCTCAATTATCGTGGATTTGTTGGTGGTGACAGTGTTTCCTAGCTTCAGTGCAGTGGGCAGCTGGGAGGAGGTGCTCTTATTCTCCATGGACTTTACAGTGTCCCAGAACTTTTGGGAGTTTGTGCTACAGGATGCAAATTTCTGTTTGAAAAGCTAGCCTTTGCTTTCCTAACTGCCTGTGTATATTGGTTCCTAACTTCTCTGAAAAGTTACATATCGCAGAGGCTATTCGATGCTAATGCAGTACGCCACAGGATGTTTTTGTGCTGGTCAAGGGCAGTCAGGTCTGGAGTGAACCATGGGCTATATCGGTTCATGGTTCTAAATTCTTTGAATGGGGCATGCTTATTTGAGATGGTGAGGAAAGCACTTTTAAAGAGCAACCAGGCGTCCTCTACTGACGGGATGAGGTCAATATCCTTCCAGGATACCTGGGCCAGGTCAATTAGAAAGGCATGCTCGTTGAAGTGTTTTAGGGACCGTTTGACAGTGATGAGGGGTGGTCGTTTGACCGCGGACCCATTATGGACGCAGGCAATGAGGCAGTGATTGCTGAGATCCTGGTTTAAAACAGCAGAGGTGTATTTGGAGGGCAGGTTAGTGAGGATGATATCTATGAGGGTGCCCGAGTTTATGGATTTGGGGTTGTACCTGGTAGGTTCATTGATAATTTGTGTAAGATTGAGACATCTCGTTTAGATTGTAGGACTGCCGGGGTGTTAAGCATGTCCCAGTTTATGTCACCTAACAGTACAAGTTCTGACGATAGATTGGGGGCAATCAATTCACATATGGTGTCCAGGACTGATAGGTGAGAATTGTCTGTTAATTTAATGATTAGAATGTTCCGCCCTGAAACATATAATTGTATGGAATTGATTAGAATGTATAACATCATAATCAATAAATGTGTAGTCCTAGTCAGAATTAGGGTAAAACAATATGTCTTTATGGTATTTTAAACACAGACTGTCTGAGCTTGGTGCCAACCTGACTAGGGATTTGGGAGAGAACGGGGAGTACGTCTCAAGGACAAGGTCACTATCTCTGTCTTTGTCGGCTGGGTAGTGAGACAGACAGGACAAGGTCACTATCTCTGTCGGCTGGGTAGTGAGACAGACAGGACAAGGTCACTATCTCTGTCGGCTGGGTAGTGAGACAGACAGGACAAGGTCACTATCTCTGTTGGCTGGGTAGTGAGACAGACAGTGTGTGCGTAGCAGGACATGTTTGTGTATATGTGTGTGCATATGTTTGTGTGTGCTTATGTGTGGGTGTGAGAAGTCAGTTTAAAATGAATTGTTTTGTATTCTTGACTTTGGAACGTTCCCGTGAATAAACCTTTTTGACTATTTAGCTGGGCCTCCGTCTGTTTCATTCGACCAGGATCTTACAAATTCTGGTTTGCAAGAACAAAATTCTCTTATCAAGGACACAGCTAGGGATAGAAGGTGGTCTATAGCAAGCGGCAACGGTGAGAGTCTTGTTTCTGGAAAAGTTGATATTTAAAAGTAGAAGCTCAATTTGTTTGGGCACTCTGCAGTAGATTGCAACTCCGCCCCCTTTGGCAGTACTATCTTGTCAGAAAATGTTAAAGTTAGGGATGGAAATTTCAGGGGTTTTGTTGGCCTTCCTACACCAGGATTAAGAAACGGCTAGGACATCCGGGTTGGCAGAGTGTGCTAAAGCATTGAATAAAACAAACTTAGAGAGGAGGCTTCTAATGTTAACAAGCATGAAACCAAGACTTTTACGGTTACAGAAGTCAACAAATGAGAGTGCCTGGGGAATGAGTGGAGCTTGGCACTGCAGGGCCTGGGTTAACCTCTATATTACCAGAGGAACAGAGGAGGAGTAGGATACGAGTACGGTAAAGGCTATAAGAACTGGTTGTCTAGTGCATTCGGAACAGAGAGTAAAAGGAGCAGGTTTCTGGGCATGGAAGAATAGATTCGAGGCATAATGCACAGACAAGGGTATGGTAGGATGTGAATACAGTGGAGGTAAACCTAGGCATTGAGTGACGATGAGAGAGGTATTGTCTCTAGAGACACCATTTAAACCAGGTGAGGTCACCGCATGTGTGGGAGATGGAACAAAAGGTTTAGCTAAGGCATATTGAGCAGGGTTGGAGGCTCTACAGTGAAATAAGACAATAATCACTAACCAAAACAGCAATGGACAAGGCATATTGACATTAGGGAGAGGCATGCGTAGCCGATTGATCATAAGGGTCTAGCAGTAACTAGGCGGGCTGGAGACACGGCGATTCAGACAGCTAGCGTGCCGGGGCTAGCAGGCTAGCAGAAGGGCCTTAGGGGGACGTCGCAATGGAAGAGTCAGTTGTAGCCCCCTCGGGCGATTACGTCGGCAGACCAGTCGTGAAGGATCTGCAGGGCTCCGTGTAGTAAAAGGGTCCAGGCCAATTGGCAAAATAGGTATTGTAGCCCAAGAAGGACCTCTTCAGCTAACAGTCCGGTATGCTCTAGACAGCTAGCCGGCCGCAGCTAGCAGGCTAGCCGATGGGCATTCAGGGGACGTCGCGACGGAGGAGCCTGTTGAAAACTCCCTCGGGCGGATTACATTGGTAAACCAGTCATGAAGGATCGGCAGGGCTCCGTATCGGGTCCAGGCCAATTGGAAAAATAGGTATTGTAGCCCAAAGAGTGGCTGATGGACCTCTTCAGTGTGTGTTGTGGTGCTTGCTTATGTATTTCAAATATGAGTTATTCATAAAAATTAATTATAATCATCCTCAAAGTAATCATCATCATCTTTACCATCATCATCCATAATTACCTTTCTGTAACTCAAAAAATAGATAACATTACCTAAGATCTGGAAAGTTGTGTTAGCTCCTGAAACCAATACCTACAGGCTCAGGTTTTAAACCTATAGGAAGTTTGAATTTTGGATGTGTACAGTGGCTTGCGAAAGTATTCACCCCCCTTGGCATTTTTCCTATTTTGTTATCTTACAACCTGGAATTAAAATAGATTTTTGGGGGGGTTTGTATCATTTGATTTACACAACATGCCTACCACTATGAAGATAATACAAAAAAACAGAACTTGAGCGTGCATAACTATTCACCCCCCCAAAGTCAATACTTTGTAGAGCCACCTTTTGCAGCAATTACAGCTTCAAGTCTCTTGGGGTATGTCTCTATAAGCTTGGCACATCTAGCCACTGGGATTTTTGCCCATTCTTCAAGGCAAAACTGCTCCAGCTCCTTCAAGTTGGATGGGTTCCACTGGTGTACAGCCATCTTTAAATCATACCACAGATTCTCAATCGGATTGATCTGGGCTTTGGGCTTTGATTATGCCCGCCTGGGCTTTGATTATGCCATTCCGAGACATTTAAATGTTTCCCCTTAAACCACTTGTGTGCTGCTTTAGCAGTATGCTTAGGGTCATTGTCCTGCTGGAAGGTGAACCTCCGTCCCAGTCTCAAATCTCTGGAAGACTGAAACAGGTTTCCCTCAAGAATTTCCCTGTATTTAGCTCCATCCGTCATTCCTTCAATTCTGAACAGTTTCCCAGTCCAGTTTCCCAGTACCGATGATAAACATCCCCACAGCATGATGCTGCCACCACCATGCTTCACTGTGGGGATGGTATTCTCGGGGTGATGTGTTGGGTTTGCGCCAGACATAGTGTTTTCCTTGATGGCCATAAAGCTACATTTTAGTCTCATCTGACCAGAGTACCTTCTTCCATATGTTTTGGGAGTCTCCCACATGCGTTTTGGCGAACACCAAACATATTTGATTTTTGTCCCTGACCTGTTTGGAGAGCTCTGTGGTCTTCATAGTGCCGCTTGCTTGGTGGTGCCCCTTGTTTAGTGGTGTTGCAGACTCGGGGGCCTTTCAGGACAGGTGTATATATACTGAGATCATGTGACAGATCATGTGACACTTCGATTGCACAAAGGTGGACTTTATTTAACTAATTATGTGACTTCTGAAGGTAATTGGTTGCACCAGATCTTATTTAGGGGATTTATAGCAAACGGGGTGAATACATATGCACGCACCACTTTTCCGTTTTACATTTTTTTAAACGAGTAAAAAAATAAATAATTTCCCTTCACCAATTATTTTGTGTGACTTTTTTGTGTATGTCCATTCCATGAAATCCAAATAAAAACAACAAATAGGAAAAACGTCACAGGGGGGTGAATACTTTTGCAAGGCACTGTACATGCGCATGTGCATATGTTCGTTTGCAAGTGTCTGTGTGTGTGCATTCATCTGTGTGTGTGTGTGTGCTCACAGGGCAGAGACAGCTCTCTTAAAGGGAGAGGCTGTCAGGGCACAGACAAGACTCAGGGGAGTATTTTCTGTTTCTAGGGTGTTGCAAGGGTGTTACTAGGGAAGAACTAAGTCAGTTTACCTTTCTGGGAACGATAGTCAGATGTTGTGTTCACACGGACGCAGTCTGGGACTGACACAACGTCTCGCAGCTATAGACATACATATTTTTTAATTTTAAAAACAACAATACTACTTTTTTACCCCAACTTTGTGATATCCAATTGGTACTTACAGTCTTGTCCCATCCATGAAACTCCCATACGGACTGGGGAGAGGTGAAGGTCGAGAGCCATGCGTCCTACAAAACACAAACCTGCCAAGCCGCACTGCTTCTTGACACACAGCTCACTTAACCCGGCAGTTAGCTGCACCAATGTGTCAAAGAAAACACTGTACAACTGGCAACCAAATTCAGAGTGCATGCGTCTGGCCTGCCACAAGGAGTTGCTAGGCCGCAATTGGACAAGGACATCCCGGCCGGCCAAACCCTCCCCTAACCTGGTCCAATTGTGCACCGCCTCATGGGTCTCCCTGTCGTGGCCAGCTGCGACACAACCACAGACACTAGGTCTGTAGTGATGCCTCTAGCACTGCAATGTAGGGCCTTAAACCGCTGCGCCGCTCGGGAGGCTAGATATACTTTTTATTTAAAAAAAATTCTGCTTTGTTTCATTGGAAAACTGTATTTCATAAATAATCCTACAACATTTCACGACAATCCTACATCTCACAACGATCCTACAACATTTTAACAACGGGGACAACAGGATTCCCAAACTGCTGATGGTGACCTCTGACTTCGTATCCCAGAGTTCACTAAAAGAAAACAACAAACAACAATGACTTCAACAGAACAGAGGACAGCGTGGGACTAAAAACATCCTGATGCTCATTCGGGAATGAACCACTCTGTCCTGTGAGACACACACATACACACTGTTCCGTTAGGGTGATTCTAATAGGAGTTAAAACGTCCAGTAGAGCAGAGCTGGGAGACAACACTGATGGCAGCGAGAACACACACACAAACACTCACACACACACACACTGACAGATCTCTGCAGGTCTGATACTGCGACTAATTCAAGCGAACACATATTTTGGTCTCTCTCTTCCTTGCATCGCTCTCTCTCACTGTCTTCTCTCTCGTGCTCTCCTCTCTCTCTCTCTCTCTCTCTCTCTCTCTCTCTCTCTCTCTCTCTCTCTCTCTCTCTGTCTCTCACTCTCTATCTTTCAATTTAAATTTAAGGGGCTTTATTGGCATGGGAAACATATGTTTACATTGCCAAAGCAAGTGAAATAGATAATAAACAAAAGTGAAATAAACCATACAAATTAACAGTAAACATTACACTCCAAAAATTTGCTAAAGACATTTCAAATGTAATATTATGTCTATATAAAGTGTTGCATATAGACTCTCTCTCAGAGGGAGCACGCCCCTACCCACATCGACGGGGCCGCAGTGGAGAAGCTGGAAAGCATCAACGATCTGAAATGGTCCACCCACCCACACAGACAGTGTGGTGAAGAAGGCGCAATAGTGCCTCTTCAACATTAGGAGGCTGAAGAAATTTGGTTTTGCCCCTAAAACCCTTACAAACTTTTACAGATGCACAATTGAGAGCATCCTGGTACGGCAACTGCACCGCCCGCAACCTGCCCTTCCGGACACCTACAGCAGACCGATGTCACAGGAAGGCCAAAAAGATAATCAAGGACATCAACTACCCGAGCCACGGCTTGTTCACCCCACTATCATCCAGAAGGCAAGGTCAGTACAGGTGCATAAAATCTGGGACCGAGAGACTGAAAAACAGTCTCATGGCCATCAAACTGTTAAATAGCCATCACTAGCCAGCTTCCACCCAGTTACGCAACCCTGCACCTTAGAGGCTGCTGTCCTGTATACATAGACTTGGAATCAGTGGCCACTTAAATAATGAACACTAGTCACTTTAATAAAGTTTAAATAATATTTACATACTGCTTTACTAAGTATATACAGTATTCAATTCTACTGTATTTTAGTTAATGCCACTCAATCATTGCTCAATCTAAAATGTATATATTTCTTAATTCCACTATTTTACTTTTAGATTTGTGTGTATTGTTGTGAATTGTTAGATACTACTGCACTGCAATAACATCTGCTAAATATGTGTATTTGACCAATAAAATGTGACTAGATTAGATTGTTTTCTTTGTCTGTCTCTCTTCCTTCCCTCTGTCTTTCTCTGGCTTGTGAGGAAACAGTGGTGACATTTGTTTTCCTGCTGATGTGCAATGTGAGGGATCGCCCCTCCGTTCACCTCATAAAACACATACACACTCCTCCTCATTATGTAACTGTGACTGGCAAGTGGCTAAGAATAGTGTCCCCACTTCTATTCACGTTTGCTGTGATCGGAACAAGGGTTCCTATCCGACAATCACACATTCACTCATGCACACACGCGCGCACACACACACAAACATACACACAGTACTATTCCAGTCCCTGCATTCTGAGTCACATCAGCACTTTTCACAGCAGTTAAAAGAAAACCTTAACAAGACTACACAGGGTGGGAATGAGCGTGTGTGTGGCTTGTGTGTGAGCGTGCGTGCGTGTGTGTGTGTGTCAGCAGATCTGCGATTGATTAGTAGATTACAAGCGGTCCAACAGCCCCGTTCAATAAAAGCTGAATGCTGAAGCTCAGGTTGAGGAGGAAAACAATTATTCTCAATCAGCCATTGAGGGAATATGTTTGAGCTAGTTATGTTTCCAATTCAGACTTTGCTTTATACTGTGAGAGCTGTGAGAGTCAGAGATAGATGCAAGGACATACAGACCTAGCGATGTGACACAGGTCTCTCTCTCAATTCAATTTCAATTTAAGGGCTTTATTGGAATGGGACATTCCATAAACATATGTTTACATTGCAAAAGCAAGTGAAGTAGATAATAAACAAAAGTGAAATAAACAATACAAATTAACAGTAAATATTACAAAGAATAAAGACATTTTAAATGTCATTATGTGCAAATATTTAAAGTACAAAGGGGAAAATAAATAAACATAAATATGGGTTGTATTTATAATGGTGTTTGTTCTTCACTGGTTTCCCTTTTCTTGTGACAACAGGTCACAAATATTGCTGCTGTGATGGAACACTGTGGTATTTCACCCAATAGATATGGGAGTTGATCAAAATTGGGTTTGTTTTCAAATTCTTTGTGGGTTCTTCCTTAAGTTTGGTTCAGTCACAGTGTTCAGTGTGCCACAGTGCCACTGTGTACTCTCTGTTCAGGGCCAAATTCGAGTTTGCTCTGTTTTTTTGTTAATTCTTTCCAATGTGTTAAGTAGTTATCTTTTTGTTTCCTCATGATTTGGTTTAGTCTAATTGTGTTGCTGTCCCGGGGCTTCGTGTGGTCTGTTTGTATTTGTGAACAAAGCCCCAGGACCAGCTTGCTTAGGGGACTCTTCTCTAGGTTCATCTCTCTGTAGGTGATGGCTTTGTTATGAAAGGTTTGGGAATCACTTCCTTTTAGGTGGTTGTGGAATTTAACTGCTCTTTTCTGGATTTTGATAATTAGCAAGTATCGGCCTAATTCTGCTCTGCATGCATTATTTGGTGTTTTACGTTGTACACTGAGGATATTTTTTCCAGAATTCTGCATTGTAGAGTCTCAATTTGGTGTTTGGTCCATTTTGTGAATTCTTGGTTGGTGAGTGGACCCCAGACCTCACAACCATAAAGGGCAATGGGTTCTATAACTGATTCAAGTATTTTTAGCCAGATCCTAATTGGTATATCGAATTGATGTTCCTTTTGATGGCATAGAAGGCACTTCTTGCCTTTTCTCTCAGATCGTTCACAGCTTTGTGGAAGTTACCTGTGGCGCTGTTTAGGCCAAGGTATGTATAGTTTTTTGTGTGCTCTAGGGCAACGGTGTCTAGATGGAATTTGTATTTGTGGTCCTGGCAACTGGACCTTTTTTGGAACACCATTATTTTTGTCTTACTGAGATTTACTGTCAGGGCCCAGGTTTGACAGAATCTGTGCAGAAGATGTAGGTGCTGCTGTAGGCCCCCATTGGTTCAAATCAAATCAAATTGCATCAAATTGTATTTGTCACATTCGTCGAATACAACAGGTGTAGGTAGACCTTACAGTGAAATGCTTACTTACCTTAAACAACAATACAGTTCAATAAAGAGTTAATAAAATATTTACTAAATGAAGTAAAAAATAATAATTATAATCTAATCAATCAAACAAAAAGTAACACAAATGTACATAACAATAATGAGGCTATATACAGGGGGTATCGGTACCGAGTCAATGTGCAGGGGTAAGAGGGGTGGAGGGGGGGTTGTCAATGTAAATAGTCTGTGTGGCCATTTGATTGGTCTTATGGCTTGGGGGTAGAAGCTGTTAAGGAGCCTTTTTGTCCTAGACTTGGCGCTCTGGTATTGCTTGCCATGTTGTAGCAGAGAGTCTATGACTTGGGTGACTGGAGTCTTAGACATTTTCTTGGGCCTTTCTCTGACACCGCCTAGTATATAGGTCCAGGATGTCAAGAAGCTTGGTCCCAGTGATGTACTGGGCCGTACGCGCTACCCTCTGTAGTGCCTTATGGTCATGCCATACCAGGCAGTGATGCAACCGGTTAGGATGCTCTATATGGTGCAGCTGTAGAACTTTTTGAGGATCTGGGTACTCATGACAAATCTTTTCAGTCTCCTGAGGGGAAAAGGTGTTGTAGTGCCCTCTTCACAACAGTCTTGGTGTGTTTGGACCTTGATAGTTTGTTGGTGATGTGGACACCAAGGAACTTGAAACTCTCGACCCGCTCCACTTCAGTCCCATCGATGTTAATGAGGACCTGTTCGGCCCGCCTTTTCCTATTGTCCTCGATCAGCTCCTTCGTCTTGCCCACATTGAGAGAGAGGTTGTTGTCCTAGCAACACACTGCCAGGTATCTGTGGTCTCTGTCTAAGGTCTCTGTCTAATCGTTTTCGGTGATCAGGCCTACCACTGCTGTTGTCAGCAAACTTAATGATGTTGTTGGAGTCATGCTTGGCCACGCAGTCGTGGGTGGACAGGAGGCGTCATATGTGGATCTGTTGTGGCGGTATGTGAATTAGAGTGGGTCTAGTATGTAGGTCCAGGTCTGTTTGAAACGTTTAGGTATTATAGACTCAGCCAGGGAGAGGTTGAAACTGTCAGTGAAGACACTCGCCAGTTGGTCCGCACAGGCTTTGAGTACACGTCCTGGTAATCCATCTGGCCCCGCAGCTTTGTGAATGTTGACCTGTTTAAAGGTCTTGCTCACATCGGCTGCGGAGAACGTGATCACACAGTCATCCAAAACAGCTGGTGCTCTCATGCATGCTTCAGTGTATGCTTTTCCCCCAACACAACTTTACATCAATTTGAATAGCAGACCCTCATGCCAAATTGAGTCAAAGCTTTTTTGAAATCAACAAAGCATGAGAAGACTTTGCATTTGTTTTGGTTTGTTTGTCAATTAGGGTGTGCAGGGTGAATACATGGTCTGTCGTACGATAATTTGGTAAAAAGCCAATTTGACATTTGCTCAGTACATTGTTTTCACTGAGGAACTATACGAGTCTGCTGTTAATGATAATGCAGAGAATTTTCCCAAGGTTGCTGTTGACGCATATCCCACAGTAGTTATTGGGGTCACATTTGTCTCCACTTTTTTTTGGATTGGGGTAATCAGTCCTTGGTTCCAAATATTGGGGAAGATGCCAGAGCTATGGATGATGTTAAAGAGTTTAAGTATAGCCAATTGGAATTTGTGGTCTGTATATTTGATCATTTCATTGAGGATACCATCAACACCACAGGCCTTTTTGGGTTGGAGGGTTTGTATTTTGTCTTGTAATTCATTCAATGTAATTGGAGAATCCAGTGGATTATGGTAGTCTTTAATAGTTGATTCTATGATTTGTATTTGATCATGTATATGTTTTTGCTGTTTGTCCTTTGTTATTGGGCCCAAAAGATTGGAGAAGTGGTTTATCCATACATCTCCATTTTGGATAGATAACTCTTCATGTTGTTGTTTGTTTAGTATTTTAAAATTTTCCCAGAAGTGGATAGATTCTATGGAATCTTCAATTACATTGAGCTGATTTCTGATGTGCTGTTCCTTCTTTTTCCGTAGTGTATTTCTGTATTGTTTTAGTGATTCACCATAGTGAAGGCGTAGACTCAGGTTTTCTGGGTCTCTGTTTTCGGTTGGATGGGTTTCTCAATTTCTTTCCTAGGTTTTTACGTTCTTCATCAAACCGTTTTTCATTGTTTTTAATTTTCTTCAGTTTTCTGTCTGAAATTTTTAGATTTGATAGGAAGCTGAGATGTCAAATCTAGGAAACGGGATTGAATTTGTTGTTGCCTAATTGTTGTTTTTTAGGTTTCTACAGTGCTTTTCTTCCATCTACAGCATTTCTTAATATTATTCAGTTATTTTGGCTTTGATGCCTCGTGATTGAGTATTGCTCTCTTCAAGTAGATTGTGATTTTGCTGCGATCTGATAGGGGTCTCATTGCGCTGACTGTGAATGCCCTGAGTGACTCTGGGTTGAGGTCAGTGATAAAGTAGTCTACATTACTACTGCCAAGGGATGAGCTATAGGTGTACCTACCATTGGAGTCCCCTCGAAGCCTACCATTGACTATGTACATACCCAGCATGCGACAGAGCTGCAGAAGTTGTGACCCGTTTTTGTTGGTTATTTTGTCGTAGTTGTGCCTAGGGGGGAATATGGGGGAGGGAATGCTGTCACCTCCAGGCAGATGTTTGTCTCCATGTGTGCTGAGGGTGTGAGGTTCTTGTCAGGTTCTGGCATTTAGTTCGCCACAGACTACTACATGTCCCTGGGCCTGGAAATGATTGATTTCCCCCTCCAGGATGGAGAAGCTGTCTTTATTAAAGTATGGTGATTCTAGAGGGGGGATATAGGTAGCACACAGGAGGACATTTTTCTCTGTTGAGATAATTTCCTTTTGAATTTCTATCCAGATGTAAAATGTTCGTGTTTTGATTAATTTAATAGAGTGAGTTAGGTCTGCTCTAAACCAAATTAGCATACCCCCTGTTTCACACCTGGTAGTTTGGTGGATGGGACTACCAACTCTCTGAAACCTAGAGGGCAACCAGTGGATCTCCTCTATAACATGTTTCTTGTAGGATGACAATGTCTGTAGGATGACAATGTCTATATAGTCCAGGTTCCTGCTCTTTAGGCCAATGGTAGATGACCTCAGGCCTTGGATATTCCAGGATGAGATTTTTTATTATTATTTTTTTATTAGGATCCCCATTTGCTAACGCCGTAACGCTAGCTAATCTTCCAGGGGTCCAACACCAATTAACAAGACATTACAAACAACCACAATCAAGACCTCACAAACATTCAACAAGTAGACAATACAGACAATTAAAATACCTGACAGGAAACACATTTAACATTCAGTTGATGTTTTCTATTTCCTGTCCAGTCATATGGTCTATCGCATTAGATGTTCTTTCCATTTAGCTCTGGCTCTATATAAAACTGTAGATTTCAGGCGATTTGTCCTTGGCTTGGGTTGTTTTAGCTGTCCTGAATTTGCCTGTCTGGTTTGGTGGTTATGCGTGTTGCTAGTATGTATTTTTTTTAAATACAACATTCCTAAAGAAAATCAGAAGACTGGTTAGTAATTTGTTTTTGATGTGACGCTGTGAGAGATTCTGATGCATTTGGATAATATTCATAGTGTTAGATCATTGAAGAGATAATCTACCAGCCCTGTTTTGAGTCATTTGGAGCTTTTTTATATATTTCTTTGCTGCAGATGACCATATAACTGGACAGTACTCTAAGTGTGATAGGACCAGGGATTGACCATATAACTGGACAGTACTCTAAGTGTGATAGGACCAGGGATTGACCATATAACTGGACAGTACTCTAAGTGTGATAGGACCAGGGATTGACCATATAACTGGACAGTACTCTAAGTGTGATAGGACCAGGGATTGACCATATAACTGGACAGTACTCTAAGTGTGATAGGACCAGGGATTGACCATATAACTGGACAGTACTCTAAGTGTGATAGGACCAGGGATTGACCATATAAGTGGACAGTACTCTAAGTGTGATAGGACCAGGGATTGACCATATAACTGGACAGTACTCTAAGTGTGATAGGACCAGGGATTGACCATATAAGTGGACAGTACTCTAAGTGAGATAGGACCAGGGACTGAACATATAACTGGACAGTACTCTTAAGTGTGATAGGACCAGGGACTGAATCACCTTATTCAGTGTGCTAGATGTTACATACTCTGAACATTTTCTTGTGACAGCAATTCCCTTACCCATCTAAATAACAATATTATCTATGTGTTCTGACCATGATAAAGCTGCGTCCAACGTGACGTTTAGTAGTTTCGTTTTTTCACTTGCTCTACATGCGTTCTATTCATCGACAAATTCAAATTTAGATAGTGAAGGCTTTGTGTTCCATAAAGTATCCAATGTTGTCTCTGTGTCTCTCTCTGTGTCTCTCTCTGTGTCTCTCTCTGTGTCTCTCTCTGTGTCTCTCTCTGTCTCTCTCTCTGTCTCTCTCTCTCTCTCTTTCTCTCTCTCTCTCTCTCCCTCTCTCTCTCTCTCTCTCTCTCTCTCTCTCTCTCTCTCTCTCTCTCTCTCTCTCTCTCTCTCTCTCTCTCGGGGGAACTAAAAGGTTAAACCAATTGAAGTAAAGGTGTCACTGTTCTTTATTGATCATTGATTTCCTATAGTTAGATAGTCAGTGCCATTCAATGTAATTTCCTGTCCCTTCCTCTCCTCTATTCTACTTTCCTCTGACCTGCTTTGACCTGAAACTGGCCTGGTGATGAGAGAGTTTTGCCTGACCGGGCCAGGTCAGCGGGAGCCACAGTCAGCCTGAAGCAGGAGATGAAACAGATGTCTGGACAGAGAGTGATTTTATTTATGATTATTTTATTTTATTTGTACCTTTATTTAACTAGGCAAGTCAGTCAAAGAAAACATTGTTATTTACAATGACGGCCTACCAAAAGGCAAAAGACCTCCTGCGGGACGGGGTCTGGGATTAAATAAAAAAAACAGTGTTGGAGAAGAAAGTAAAAGTGCAATATGTGCCATGTAAAAAAGCTAATGTTTATGTTCCTTTCTCAAAACATGAGAACATATGAAAGCTGGTGGTTCTTCAATATGAGTCTTCAATATTGCCAGTTAAGAAGTTTTAGGTTGTGTCAAGCCCTGACCTTAGAGAGCTTTTTATGTCTCTATTTTGGTTTGGTCAGGGTGTGATTTGGGTGGGCATTCTATGTTCTTTTTTCTATGTTTTTGTATTTCTTTGTTTTGGCCGGGTATGGTTCTCAATCAGGGACAGCTGTCTATCGTTGACTCTGATTGGGAACCATACTTAGGTAGGTTTTTCACACATGGTTTTTGTGGGTAGTTGTTTTCTGTTAGGTTGTGCCCTGTGTTGGGTTGGACAATTTTGTGACTAATTTCGCTTGTTGTTTTGGGCGTTAGCTTTGGAAACCTAATAAAGTCCGGTTTTCCCAGTATCCTCTAATCTCTGTGTTTGACTCCGCACCCACCACTCCAGGCGTTGTGACAGAAGCCTGCACCCGTTATAGAACTACCCACCACCAACGGACCAAGCAGCGTGGTATGGAGGAGCGTGGTGTTCAGGACTCCTGAACATGGGAGGAGATATTGGACGGAAAGCGACCCTGGAGACAGGCTGGGAAACATTGCCGCCCGTAAAAGGAGCTGGAGGCAGCTAAAGCTGAGAGGCGGCGATATGAGGCAAGGCAGCGCAGCAGGCACGAGAGGCAGCCCCAAACATTTTAGGCGATAGACCTAAGCCAACTCCCCGTGCTTACCGGAAGCAGTGTGGTACTGGTCAGGCACCGTGTTTTGCGGTAAAGCGCACGGTGTCTCCAGTGCGCGCTCATAGCCCGGAGAGCTATATGCCACCCCCCCGCAAGTGCCATGCGAGAGTGGGCATCCAGCCAGGGCGGATTGTGGCAGCTCAGCGCCGTTTCGGAGAGGTGCGAGTGGTAAGCACCAGATTTCCAGTGCTCCCCCACAGCCCGGTTCGACTTGTGCCTGCACTCTGCAGGGGCCGGGCTAAAGTGGGCATTCAGCCTGGAGGAGTGGTGCCAAGGCTGCGCACCAGAGCTCCAGTGCTCCCCCACAGCCCGGTTCGACTTGTGCCTGCACTCTGCAGGGGCCGGGCTAAAGTGGGCATTCAGCCTGGAGGAGTGGTGCCAAGGCTGCGCACCAGAGCTCCAGTGCTCCCCCACAGCCCAGTTCATCCGGTGCCTCCTCTACACACCAGGCCTCCTGTAGGTCTCCCCAGGCTGGTGGGCCCTGTGGCAGCCCCACGCACAAGGCTGTCTCTGCGTCTCCTCCCTCCAGAGTTGCCCTCCAGTCCGGACCCTCCAGCGACGCCCTCCAGTCCCCGTTCTAGAGGCACCATTTGTATTTCATATACCTTTGACCATTGGATGTTCTTATAGGCACTATAGCATTGCCAACCTAATCTCGGGAGTTGATAGGCTTGAAGTCATAAACAGCACTGTGCTTCAAGCATTGCTAAGAGCTGCTGGCAAACTCAGGAAAGTGCTGTTTGAATTAATGCTTACGAGCCTGCTGCTGCCTAACGCCAGTCAGTCAGACTGCTCTATCAAATATCAAATCATAGACTTAATTATAATATAATAAACACACAGAAATACGGGCCTTATGTCATTAATATGGTCAAATCTGGAAACTATCATCTCGAAAACAAAATGTTTCAGTGAAATACGGAACCGTTACGTATTTTATCTAACGGGTGGCAACCCTAAGTCTAAATATTGCACAACCTTCAATGTTATGTCATAATTATATAAAATTCTGGCAAATTAATTATGGTCTTTGTAAGGAAGAAATGGTCTTCACACAGTTCGCAACGAGCCAGGCGGCCCAAACTGCTGCATTTACCCTGATTCTGCTTGCACTGAACGCAAGAGAAGTGACACATTTTCCCTAGTTAATATTGCCTGCTAACATGAATTTATTTTAACTAAATATGCAGGTTTAAAAAATATATACTTCTGTGTATTGATTTTAAGAAAGGCCTTGGTGTTTATGGTTAGGTACATTGGTGCTACGATTGTGCTTTTTCGCAAATGCGCTTTTGTTAAATCATCGCTAGCTGCAGCGAACTGAAAAGAGGAGCGACCCAGGGATGTGTGTGCTTTGGGGACCTTTAACAGAATGTGACTGGCAGAACGGGTGTTGTATGTGGAGGATGAGGGCTGCAGTAGATATCTCTCAGATAGGGAGGAGGGAAGCCTAAGAAGGTTTTATAAATAAGCATCAACCAGTGGGTCTTGCGACGGGTATACAGAGATGACCAGTTTACAGAGGAGTATAGAGTGTAGTGACGTGTCCTATGAGGAGGATTGGTGGCAAATCTGATGGCCGAATGGTAAAGAACATATAGCCGCTCGAAAACACCCTTACCTGCCGATCTATAAATTATGTCTTTGTAATCTAGCATGGGTAGGATGGTCATCTGAATCAGGGTTAGTTTGGCAGCTGGAGTGAAAGTGGAACGATTACGATAAATCTAGACTTGGTTTACTCTAACTTTAGCCTGCAGCTTTGATATGTGCTGAGAGAAGGACAGTGTACCGTCTAGCCATACTCTCAAGTACTTGTATGAGGTGTATAACGGTTTTCTTTATGAGAAGGAGAGTCGGACCAAAATGCGGCGTGTAGATTACGATCCATGTTTATTGTGAACAAACGTAAAACACGAATCAATGCAAACACCACAAAAATAAAGAACGTGAATGAACGTAACGAAAACCTAAAACAGCCTATCTGGTGAAAAAACACATAGACAGGAACAATCACCCACAAACACACAGTGAAACCCAGGCTACCTAAATATGGTTCCCAATCAGAGACAATGACTAACACCTGCCTCTGATTGAGAACCATATCAGGCCAGACATAGAAATAGACAAACAAGACATCCAACATAGAATGCCCACCCAGTTCACGTCCTGACCAACACTAAAACAAGGAAAACACACACAAACGATGGTCAGAACGTGACAGTACCCCCCCTCCAAGGTGCGGACTCCGGACGCACAACTTAAACCTATGGGGGAGGGTGTGGGTGGGCATCTGTCCGCGGTGGCGGCTCTGGCGCTGGACGTGGACCCCACTCCATAACAGTTTTAGTCCACCTCCTTAGCGTCCCTAGATAGGTTACCCTCCTTAAAGACCGCTCGGGACAGAGGGGCAGCTCGGGACAGAGGTAGCTCGGGACTGATGGGTAGCTCAGCACTGAGAGGAAGCTCAGCACTGAGAGGAAGCTCAGCACTGAGAGGAAGCTCAGCACTGAGAGGAAGCTCAGGCAGGTGGTTGGATCCGGCAGATCCTGGCTGGCTGGCGGTTCTGGAAGAGTCTGGTCGACTGGCGGATCTGGAAGAGTCTGGTCGACTGGCGGATCTGGAAGAGTCTGGTCGACTGGCGGATCTGGAAGAGTCTGGTCGACTGGCGGATCTGGAAGATTCTGGTCGACTGGCAGATCTGGAAGAGTCTGGTCGACTGGCAGATCTGGAAGAGTCTGGTCGACTGGCAGATCTGGAAGAGTCTGGTCGACTGGCAGATCTGGAAGAGTCTGGTCGACTGGCAGATCTGGGAGAGTCTGGTCGACTGGCAGATCTGGGAGAGTCTGGTCGACTGGCAGATCTGGAAGAGTCTGGTCGACTGGCAGATCTGGAAGAGTCTGGTCGACTGGCAGATCTGGAAGAGTCTGGTCGACTGGCAGATCTGGAAGAGTCTGGTCGACTGGCAGATCTGGAAGAGTCTGGTCGACTGGCAGATCTGGAAGAGTCTGGTTGACTGACAGCTCTGGCTGCTCCGTGCTGACTGGCTGCTCCATGCTGACTGGCAGCTCTGGCTGCTCCATGCTGACTGGCTGCTCCATGCTGACTGGCAGCTCTGGCTGCTCCATGCTGACTGGCTGCTCCATGCTGACTGGCTGCTCTGGCTGCTCCATGCTGACTGACTGCTCCATGCTGACTGGCGGCCCTGGCTGCTCCATGCTGACTGGCGGCCCTGGCTGCTCCATGCTGACTGGCGGCCCTGGCTGCTCCATGCTGACTGGCAGCTCTGGCTGCTCCATGCTAACTGGCAGCTCTGGCGGCTCCTTGCAGACTGGCAGCTCTGGCGGCTCCTTGCAGACTGGCAGCTTTGGCGGCATCCTGCAGAAAGGCAGCTCTGGCGGCTCCTTGCAGACTGGCAGCTCTATGCAGACTGGCAGCTCCTTGCAGACTGGCAGCTCCTTGCAGACTGGCAGCTCCATGCAGACTGGCAGCTCCATGCAGACTGGCAGCTCCTTACAGACTGGCAGCTCCTTGCAGACTGGCAGCTCCTTGCAGACTGGCAGCTCCTTGCAGACTGGCAGCTCCTTGCAAACTGGCAGTTCCGAACAGGCGGGAGACTCCGGCAGCGCTGTAGAGGCGGAAAGCTCTGACAGCGCTAAACAGGCGGGAGACTCCGACAGCGCTGAAGAGGAGGGAGGCTCTGGCAGCGCTGGACAGGCGAGGCGCACTGTAGGCCTGATGCGTGGTGCTGGCACTGGTGGTACTGGGCCGAGGACACGCACAGGAAGCCTGGTGCGGGGAGCTGCTACCGGAGGGCTGGGGTGTGGAGGTGGTACTGGAAAAAACGGACCGTGCAGGTGCACTGGAGCTCTTGAGCACCGAGCCTGCCCAACCTTACCTGGTTGAATGCTCACGGTCGCCCTGCCAGTGCGGCGAGGTGGAATAGCCCGCACTGGGCTATGCAGGCGAACCGGAGACACCGAGCGCAAGGCTGGTGCCATGTAAGCCGGCCCAAGGAGACGCACTGGGGACCAGCTGCGTAGAGCCGGCTTCATGGCATTAGGCTCGACGCTCAATCTAGCCCGGCCGACACGCGGAGCTGGAATATACCGCACCGGGCTATGCACCCGCACTGGAGACACCGTGCGCACCACTGCATAACACGGTGCCTGTCCGGTCTCTCTAGCCCCCCGGTAAGCACAGGGAGTCTGCCCAGGTCTCCTACCTGGCGTAGCCATACTCCCTGTTAGCCCCCCCCCAAGAAATTTTTGGGGCTGCCTCTCAGGCTTCCATCCGCTACGTCGTGCTGCCTCCTCATATCTGCGCCTCTCCGCTTTCGCCGCCTCCAGTTCTTCTTTGGGGCGGCGATATTCTCCTGGCTGAGCCCAGGGTCCTCTTCCTTCTAATTCGTCCTCCCATGTCCATACCTCCTCTTTGGGCTGCTCCTGTTGCCTCTTCTCCTGCTGCACCTTTGGGCGGCTACACTCCCCTGGTTTAGCCCAGGGTCCTCTCCCGTCGAGGATTTCCTCCCATGTCCAGAAATCCTTATTGAGCGTCTCCTCGCGCTGCTCCTGCCTGTTGACACGCTGCTTGGTCCTTTTGTGGTGGGTGATTCTATAACGGTTTTCTTTATGAGAAGGAGAGTCGGACCAAAATGCGGCGTGTAGATTACGATCCATGTTTATTGTGAACAAACGTAAAACACGAATCAATGCAAACACCACAAAAATAAAGAACGTGAATGAACGTAACGAAAACCTAAAACAGCCTATCTGGTGAAAAAACACATAGACAGGAACAATCACCCACAAACACACAGTGAAACCCAGGCTACCTAAATATGGTTCCCAATCAGAGACAATGACTAACACCTGCCTCTGATTGAGAACCATATCAGGCCAGACATAGAAATAGACAAACAAGACATCCAACATAGAATGCCCACCCAGTTCACGTCCTGACCAACACTAAAACAAGGAAAACACACACAAACGATGGTCAGAACGTGACAAGGTGACTACCTCAAGCTCTAAACCCTCAGAGATAGTAATCACACCGTTGGGGAGAGGGGCATTCTTCTTACCAAACCACATGACCTTTGTTTCGGGTGGTGTTCAGAACAAGATTAAGGGCAGAGAAAGCTTGTTGGACAGTAAGAAAGCTTTGTTGTAGAGCGTTTAACACAAAATCCGGGGATGAGTCGGAGAGGAAGACACTGAGGGACATGCAACAGTGGCTGTGTGTCTGTACGTGTATGCATGCATGCTTCACCCTTTAAGGTCTTTGCTCAGCAATAACAACATGCAACCAGCCCTTTAAAATAATTGATTGTTATTATTAACCATATAGGAGTAATAATCATGAAACATGCGTAAAGCAGCCACTAAAAATACATCTCTGGGAATTCAGTAGAGAACTGCTGGTTCAGCTGGTTTCTATGGCCGCATCATAGAAAAGGTAGTGCACTACATAGGGAATGTGGTGCCATTCGAACGCAGCCTAGACGTGCCTCTGACGTGCCTCTGGGGTATTTTGTGTGCTTTAGGTATAAAGCTTTTAAACGCTCCAACTGACTCTAAATGCCATCTCACAGTGTCACACAATTACAGCTTCCCTGGATGCTGAATCAAAACAGCCAAGCTTCTAGGTAAATAATAAACTATTAACAAACTAAATTACTAATTAACACTGGACAAACCTGTACATTGTCTTTGAAAGCACCTGGTAGGTGTCTAACTGGAGAATGGAGAATTCTAGAGGGGTTCTAGCGCAGTAATTGTCTTCTTGAAAGTGTGTCAAAGACCTCAAGAGTTCGACAGCTCAAATTTATGATGAGAGAGAGAGAATAATTATAGTTAAATAAATGTAGGTAAACTTGGATTTTCTTTGCAATGACTTATACAGTATACTACCCACTACAAACCCACTATAAACCTTCCAACCAAATCAAAATTCCATACCTAAAACCTTGATTTTGTACAAAATCACCTGAATGTATTCTTACCAAGGACTATCAAGAAAACATTTATAGCAAAACAAAAACTACAGAAGATCACATCGGAAAACTGGAAATACCATCCAATACAAAACCGAGTACAATACAAAAAAATGATAGTCTCCAGGTCATTTTGTTATATAAAGCTAAGTTACCAAGCTGCTAGAACAGAACAGACCTGGTTGCAACTTCAATTAGAACTGAAGTGAGGTGTGAAAACTCTTCAACATTGGCAGCAGAGTTTCACAGCCTCCCCCACCCAAATGCAGAGGCCTTTGAAGGCCCCTGTGCCATGGCGTATCCCTGTGCAGATGTCATCACAGTACAGTACCCCTTGGATATAAAAAATGACACTGCATGGAATAAGTACAGACCATCCCCTGGCATGGCACAGTGCTATAAAAGAGCACAATACCCCTATGTCAAGAGAGAGGGTTTTGGCCCAGGGTGGAAACTTAGAATAACAGACATTGAGGAAATTGAAACAACCTCTATCAACTTGTACAAATCTGTGACAGTAATGGTGCAGGACACCCTTAAGCAGTTTCAACAGGACTTTTACAGGATCAAAGAGAGAGCACAGCAGGAAAAGCTCTCTCTCTGCGACGACTCCCCCATCCTGAGTCAGTCTGATCACACCTCTTCAAACTGTCCTGCAGACGAGGATAGTCCCCCCTCCAGCACTGAACACACCCAGGTCCACAACTGCTCCTCCATCAATGAGAGGGATATATTCAAAGAGCTGGATAGAGACATTGTGGAGCTCAGAGAGCTAGTCCACACAATCCAGACAGAACAGACGCATAAAACAGACCAGCACAACAACACCCGGAGGGCGGAAGGTGGAGATGGATGGCTATCTGAGAGAGCTGGCTGCACTCCGGACTGAGGTGAGCGAACTTAAGGAGGAGAGAGCGGGACACATGGCACAGTTAACAGTAGTGAAGGAGGAGGGAGAGGAACATATGGCACAGCTAACAGTAGTGAAGGATGGAGAGGAACACATGGCACAGTTAACAGCAGTGAAGGAGGAGGGAGTGGAACACATGGCACAGCTAACAGTAGTGAAGGAGGGAGAGGAACACATGGCACAGTTAACAGCAGTGAAGGAGGAGGGAGAGGAACACATGTTACAGCTAACAGCAGTGAAGGAGGAGAGAGAGGAACTCGTTACAGCTAACAGTAGTGAAGGAGGAGGGAGAGGAACACATGTTACAGCTAACAGTAGTGAAGGAGGAGAGAGATTAACACATGGCACAGTTAACAGCAGTGAAGGAGGAGGGAGAGGAACACATGGCACAGCTAACAGCAGTGAAGGAGGAGGGAGAGGAACACATGTTACAGCTAACAGCAGTGAAGGAGGAGGGAGAGGAACACATGGCACAGCTAACAGCAGTGAAGGAGGGAGAGGAACACATATTACAGCTAACAGCAGTGAAGGAGGAGGGAGAGGAACACATGTTACAGCTAACAGCAGTGAAGGAGGAGGGAGAGGAACACATCACAGCTAACAGCAGTGAAGGAGGAGGTGAGAAAGTTGAGGTGTGACAGAGAGCAGGACACTCCCCCAGAGAAGCCAGCTGAACAGCCCACCTCCGACCATACAGGACCCACCAACCCAACAGACAACACCCCCTCCTAACAGCCCACCTGTCAGCTTCCCCGACAGCTCTCCTGACAACCACCACACATGCACTGAGGAAATTGTGCTCCTCATTGACTCAAATGGCAAATACATTCAAGAGAATAAACGTTTTCCTAAACACCAAGTGGCTAAACTCTGGTGTCCAAACACTAGGCATGCCATGTAGTTGTTGTCAGAGGACAGACTAGGGTCCCCCAGCCACATTATAATTCACACGGGCACAAACAACCTGAGGGCCCAGCAGGAATGGGTGGCCACAGCACTTAAGGGAGTGATTGAAAAAGCTTCTTCCACTTTCTCCAATGCACAAGTGTTTATCTCTACTCTGCTACCACGAAAATACATTCACCTTGCCACCATAGAGCAGGTGAACGCAAGCATTTCCCGGAACTGTGCCTCAAAACCTAATGTCTACCTGGCCCACCACTCTACCCTGGACTTGAACAGCCTTTATGACCAGGTCCACCTCTACAAGGCAGCAATCCCAATGTTTGCCAGGACCCTGAAGGACGTCACCCTCAACCGCAACCCCAGCACCTCACACAGGAGCAACAGAGCAATGGACACCCCTCCCAGACCTGCAAGACCCCCTCCCAAAGGACCTGCACCGAGAGAACCCACACCAAGAGGACCTACACCCAGACCATAGCTTCACCAGCCATACCCCAACCATCTGAGACCACCCCAAACAAACACTGGCCAAACCCTATATAGGCCCCACCAGATCAGACCTGTACCCCTTCACCCCCCCCCCCCCCCCCATCAAAGCCAAAGGAACTGCACAATATTAAGAAATGCAATAGATGGAAGGAAAGTAGTGTAGAAACCTACCAAAAACAATTAGGCAACAACAAATTCAATCCCATTTACACAACTTCCTGGACAGAACATTTCACTGTAATAGTGAAGGTGTAAACTTGGAAGAAAGCCTAAACAGTATATTTGACCCTTCAGCTTCCCTATCAAATCTAAAAATGTCAAGCAGACAACCTAAGAACATTAACAACATTGACAAATGGTTTGATGAAGAATGTAAAAACCTAAGAAAGAATTTGAGAAACCTATCCAACCGAAAACATAGAGACCCAGAAAACCTGTGACTCTGCCTTCACTATAGTGAATCACTAAAACAAAACAGAAATACACTACGGAAAAAGAAGGAACAGCATGTCAGAAATCATCTCATTGTAATTTAAGAATCCATAGAATCTAACCACTTCTGGGAAAACTGGAGCACACTAAACAAACAACAACACGAAGAGTTAACTATCCAAAACGTAGATGTATGGATAAACCATTTCTCCAATCTTTTGGCTCTATAACAAAGCACAAACAGCAAAAACATGTACATGATCAAGTACAAATCTTAGAATCAGCTATTGAAGACTACCAGAACCCACTGGATTCTCCAATTACATTGAATGAATTACAGGACAAAATACAAACCCTCCAACCCCAAAAGGCCTGTGGTATTGATGGTATCCTACATAAACTGATAAAATATACAGACCACAAATTCCAATTGGCTATACTTAAACTCTATAACACCATCCTCAGCTCTAGCATTTTCCCCAACATTTGGAACCAAGGACTGATCACCCCAATCCATAAAAGTGGAGACAAGTTTGACCAATAACTACCGTGGGATAGGCGTCAACAGCAACCTTGGGAAAATCCTCTGCATTATCATTAACAGCAGACTCGTACATTTCCTCAGTGAAAGCAATGTATAGAACAAATGTCAAATGGGCTTTTTACCAAATTACCGTACGGCAGACCACCTATTCACCCTGTACACCCTAATTGACAAACAAACCAAAACAAAGGCAAAGTCTTCTCATGCTTTGTTGACGTCAAAAAAGCTTTTGACTCAATTTGGCATGAGGGTCTGCTGTTCAAATTGATGTAAAGTTGTGTTGGGGGAAAAACATAACATTATAAACTGCATGTACACAAACAACAAGTGTGCGATTAAAATGGGCAAAAAACACACACATTTCTTTAAAAAAAAACACATACAATTCTTTCCACAGGGCCATGGGGTGAGACAGGGATGCAGCTTAAGCCCCACCCTCTTCAACATATATATCAACGAATTGGCGAGGGCACTAGAACAATCTGCAGCATCTGGCCTCACCCTACTAGAATCTGAAGTCAAATGTCTACTGTTTGCTGGTGATCTGGTGCGTCTGTCCCCAACCAAGGAGAGCCTACAGCAGCACCTAGATCTTCAGCACAGATTCTGTCAGACCTGGGCCCTGACGGTAAATCTCAGGTAGACTAAAATAATGGTTACAAAAAAGGTCCATTTGACAGGACCACAAATACACATTCCATCTAGATACTGTTGTCCTAGAGCAGTGGTTCCCAAATAGTCCCGTACCCCCCAAACATTCAACCGCTTTAGCACCAGGGTCAGCGCACTCTCAAATGTTGTTTTTGACATCATTGTAAGCCTGCCACACACACACACCATACATTTATTAAACATAAGAATGAGTGTGAGTTTTTGTCACAACCTGACTCATGGGAAGTGACAAAGAGCTCTTATAGGACCAGGACACAAATAATAATATAACAATAATAATAAATTATTTTGCTCTTTATTTAACCATCTTAGATATAAAACCTTATTTGTTCATTGAAAATGGTGAATAACTCACCACAGGTTAATGAGAAGGGTGTGCTTGAAAGGATGCACATAACTCTGCAATGTTGGCTTGTATTGGAGAGAATCTCAGTCTTAAATAATTTTCCACACACAGTCTGTTTCTGAATTGAGTTTTCATGCTGGTGAGGGCCTAGTGGTTCCTTCTTTAAAAGTTGTGAGCTTATGCCACATGACTTAGAGATACCCAGCGTCAAGGCTTCATTGCTCCAGACCACCGCAGGAGGCGGGGTTAGAGCACTCATTATGCATTTGGATCTCAAGGTTTTTATATGGCCAATCATATCGAGTGGTTCCAATGACGAATTTGACTTTATGCCACCCGTCGCTGGTGACTTTCTTCAGCAAAGATGTCTGACAAAAACATTACGGTGGAAGCAAATATAAGTAATTATAACGTTAGAACGAGTCAAGCAAAAAACATGTACAATTGAAAGGAATACGTTAGTTAATGTAGAGACCAACGATTGTGTATATTATTTTGTCCTAAAGTTAGGTTACGACAAATCGCTATTTAGCAAGTTTATTTTCAGTCATATCCAATACCAGGTGTACTAAACTCCATTCTTTGAATGATGCTGTGTCTGCATGTATGTATTACAATTATACACTTCAACAGTGTTTACCCCTCCTGCTCTTGGGACATCAATGATTACACATTGTAACTATGCAATAGACTAGAAATGTGATTTAAGTAAAGGCTGATTTGTAATTCATATATACAGAAAAAAAACAGTCCACTACACTTCCTATGCATATCTAACTCCCCTCATCTGCATTAATCAGAGGAGGTTCTCCCAGCCATGTAGACGATTGAAAATTAGGACAGAAAAGTTTGTCATCAGAGTGGTTTAGAGCATAATACTATTTGCCTGTGAATAACCAGACCTTCATACAAACTTGCTATGCTGAATTCTAGACACACAACCGAAGGCGCTGCCATATCTTACCAGCACGCCCAAAAGCGAGGCACCCAGGGCGGAGAATGACGCGTGGAAGAGGGCGAGGAACGAGATGGGAGTAACAATCCAGGTTATTTTCTCTGAGACAGGCATTATAATGTAATGAAACAAGCAGGGAGCAGGTTTCAAACCCTCAACATTCTAGCCCGAAGTCCAACACGCTAATGACTGTGCCCAAATGTATTAATTGGGGTTGGGGCCGATTGTGGCTGAAAACACTTCATTAATTGGATTCTTTAACACGTGGAAAGGGGATAAATTATTATTATTTGTTTTTCACTAGCGTAGCAGGCTGTGAATTCTGCTAACAGCGTAGCAGGCTGTGAATTCTGCTAACAGCGTAGCAGGCTGTGAATTCTGCTAACAGCGTAGCAGGCTGTGAATTCTGCTAACAGCGTAGCAGGCTGTGAATTCTGCTGACAGCGTAGCAGGCTGTGAATTCAGCTAACAGCGTAGCAGGCTGTGAATTCTGCTAACAGCGTAGCAGGCTGTGAATTCTGCTAACAGCGTAGCTGGCTGTGAATTCTGCTAACAGCGTAGCAGGCTGTGAATTCTGCTAACAGCGTAGCTGGCTGTGAATTCTGCTAACAGCGTAGCAGGCTGTGAATTCTGCTAACAGCATAGCAGGCTGTGAATTCTGCTAACAGCGTAGCAGGCTGTGAATTCTGCTAACAGCGTAGAAGGCTGTGAATTCTGCTGACAGCGTAGCAGGCTGTGAATTCTGCTGACAGCGTAGCAGGCTGTGAATTCAGCTAACAGCGTAGCAGGCTGTGAATTCTGCTAACAGCGTAGCAGGCTGTGAATTCTGCTAACAGCGTAGCAGGCTGTGAATTCTGCTAACAGCGTAGCAGGCTGTGAATTCTGCTAACAGCGTAGCAGGCTGTGAATTCTGCTAACAGCGTAGCAGGCTGTGAATTCTGCTAACAGCGTAGCAGGCTGTGAATTCTGCTAACAGCGTAGCAGGCTGTGAATTCTGCTAACAGCGTAGAAGGCTGTGAATTCTGCTAACAGTGTAGCAGGCTGTGAATTCTGCTAACAGCGTAGCAGGCTGTGAATTCTGCTAACAGCGTAGCAGGCTGTGAATTCTGCTAACAGCGTAGCAGGATGTGAATTCTGCTAACAGCGTAGCAGGATGTGAATTCTGCTAACAGCCTAGCAGGCTGTGAATTCTGCTAACAGCGTAGCAGGCTGTGAATTCTGCTGACAGCGTAGCAGGCTGTGAATTCAGCTAACAGCGTAGCAGGCTGTGAATTCTGCTAACAGCGTAGCAGGCTGTGAATTCTGCTAACAGCGTTTCAAGGATGGGCTATTAGCTGAACAATAGACTATTCAACCTTTACTAAAGAATTGTCCAACTTGAGCTAGGTGAGAAAACCACACGCCTCTCCAAATTGCAACAAATCATTTGTATCTACCGTTCCACATCTACCTACATACGGTTAATGTTCTGGGGAGAAAAAAAAAAATATATATATATATATATATATATATATATATATATATATATATAAACTGTATATATACAGTTGAAGTCAGAAGTTTACATACACCTTATCCAAATACATTTAAACTCAGTTCTTCACCATTCCTGACATTTAATCCTAATGAAAATTCCCTGTCTTAGATCAGTTAGGCTCACCACTTTATTTTAAGAATGTGAAATGTCAGAATAATAGTAGAGAGAATGATTTATTTCAGCTTTTATTTCTTTCATCACATTCCCAGTGGGTCAGAAGTTTACATACACTCAATTAGTATTTGGTAGAATTGCCTTTAAATTGTTTAACTTGGGTCAAACATTTTGGGTAGCCTTCCACAAGCTTCCCACAATAAGTTGGGTGAATTTTGGCCCATTCCTCCTGACAGAGCTGGTGTAACTGAGTCAGGTTTGTAGGCCTCCTTGCTCGCACGCGCTTCGCTTCTTCAGTTCTGTCCACAGATTTTCTATAGGATTGAGGTCAGGGCTTTGTGATGGCCACTCCAATACCTTGACTTTGTTGTCCTTAAGCCATTTTGCCACAACTTTGGAAGTATGCTTGGGGTCATTGTCCATTTGGAAGACCCATTTGCGACCAAGCTTTAACTTCCTGACAGATGTCTTGAGATATATCCACATAATTGTTCTTCCTCATGATGCCATCCATTTTGTGAAGTGCACCAGTCCCTCCTGCAGCAAAGCACCCCCACAACATGATGCTGCCACCCCCGTGCTTCACGGTTGGGATGGTGTTCTTCGGCTTGCAAGCCTCCCCCTTTTTCCTCCAAACATAACGATGGTCATTATGGCCAAACAGTTCTATTATTGTTTCATCAGACCAGAGGACATTTCTCCAAAAAGTATGATCTTTGTCCCCATGTGCAGTTATGCGTAGTCTGGCTTTTTTTATGGTGGTTTTGGAGCAGTGGCTTCTTCCTTGCTGAGTGGCCTTTCAGGTTATGTCGATGTCGGACTTGTTTTACTGTGAATATAGATACTTTTGTACCTATTTCCTCCAGTATCTTCACAAGGTTGATTTGCACTTTTCGCACCAAAGTACGTTCATCTCTAGGAGACAGAACACGTCTCCTTCCTGAGTGGTATGATGGCTGTGTGGTCCCATGATGTTTATACATCACAGTCAAAACAAAACTACATTACTTATTTGGAAACACAAGCACAAGCACAAAGAAAAATGCAGTGCTATCTGGCCCTAAATTGACAGTACAATATGGTTTACTATTTGACTATAGTTACTGATCAAAACCTTAGAAAAACACAGGCTCAGTGTACAAGCTCAGTGAGCACAGCCTTGGCATTGAGAAGGGGAAACAGGAAAACACAGCTCCCTGTAGAGGAATGGCTGTGCAACCACTGCACCACAGCGGACACAGAGACAGAGCTGCATTTCCTGACAAAATGTAAAAAATATAAAACAATTAGAGAGTGTCATTTTCAAAGACCTCTCTGATGAGAATAGGCTACTCTTCCTGTTGGGGGAGGATGCAGAGAGCTGTGGGTTGGCAGCGCACTACATTGCTGCCTGCCATAAGAAGAGGGACAGTGTCTGACAGACCAACCAACCTGCACATGTCTTCTATGCCATTGTTATTGTCCATTGTATGGTTATTTGTACCCTTGATTATTTTATTTATTTAGATTTATTTCACCTTTATTTAACCAGGTAGGCAAGTTGAGAACAAGTTCTCATTTACAACTGCGACCTGGCCAAGATAAAGCATAGCAGTTCCACATATATAACAACACAGAGTTTGCAAAGGAGCTAAATAAATAAATAAATACAGTAGGGGAAGAGGTAGTTGTTTGGGCTATTTATAGATGGGCTATGTACAGGTGCAGTGATCTGTGAGCTGCTCTGACAGCTGGTGCTTAAAGCTAGTGAGGGAGATAAGTGTTTCCAGTTTCAGAGATTTTTGTAGTTCGTTCCAGTCATTGGCAGCAGAGAACTGGAAGGAGAGGCGGCCAAAGGAGGAATTGGCTTTGGGGGTGACAAGTGAGATATACCTGCTGGAACGAGTGCTACGGGTGGGTGCAGCTATGTTGACCAGCGAGCAGAGATAAGGCGGGACTTTACCTATTGTTGTTAATGATTGATTATTATTATTCTAATAATATTATTTTAATTATATGAACATTGTAAATGTATCACTTAATCTCAAAAGTATGGTTTGGCAATGTGTACAGTTGAAGTCGGAAGTTTACATACACCTGAGCCAAATACATTTAAACTCAGTTTTTCACAATTCCTGACATTTAATCCTAGTAAAAATTCCCTGTTAGGTCAGTTAGGATCACCACTTTGTTTTAAGAATGTGAAATATCAGAATAATAGTAGAGAGAATGATTTATTTCAGCTTTTATTTCTTTCATCCCATTCGCAGTGTCAGAAGTTTACATACACTCAATTAGTATTTGGTAGCATTTCCTTTAAATTGTTTAACTTCGGGTAGCCTTCCACAAGCTTCCCACAATAAGTTGGGTGAATTTTGGCCCATTCCTCCTGACAGAGCTGGTGTAACTGAGTCAGGTTTGTAAGCCTCCTTGCTCACACACGTTTTTTCAGTTCTGCCCACAAATTTTCTATAGGATTTGAGGTCAGGGCTTTGTGATGGCCACTCCAATACTCCACAACAGAACGCGTCTCCTTTCTGAGCAGTATGACGGCTGCGTGATCCCATGGTGTTTATACTTGCATACTATTGTTTGTACAGATGAACATGGTACCTTCAAGCATTTCGAAATTGCTCCCAAGGATGAACCAGACTTGCGGAGGTCTACAATTTATTTTCTGTGGTCTTGGCTGATTTCTTTAGATTTTCCCCTGATGTCAAGCAAAGAGGCACTGAGTTTGAAGGTAGGCCTTGAAATACATCCACAGGTACACCTCCAATTGACTCAAATGATGTCAATTAGCCTATCAAAAGCTTCTAAAGCCATGACATCATTATCTGGAATTTTCCAAGCTGTTAAAAGGCACAGTCAACTTAGTGTATGTAAACTTCTGACCCACTGGAGTTGTGATATCAGTGAATTATAAGTGAAATAATCTGTCTGTAAACAATTTTTGGAAAAATGACTTCTGTCATGCACAAAGTAGATGTCCTAACCGACTTGCCAAAACTATAGTTTGTTAACAACAAATGTGTGGAGTGGTTGAAAATGAGTTTTAATGACTCCAACCTAAGTGTATGTAAACTTCCGACTTCAACTGTACATTGTTACATCATGCTAATAAAGCGAATTGAATTAAATTGAGGGAGAGAGAGAGGGAGCGTGAGAGAGGGAGCACAGGGGGGAGCGAGAGAGAAAGAGAGAGAGCGCAAGAGAGAGGGGGAGAAAAAGAGAGTTGGGAGGGGGTGCGAACGAGAGAGAAATAGAGAGAGCAAGAGAGGGGAGAGAGAGAGAGAGAGGGGGGTAGCGAGAAAGAGCAAGAGAGAGAGAGGGGGAGCGAGTGAGAGAGGGGGTAGTGAGAGAGAAAGAGAGAGAGGGAGCGAGAGAGAGAGAGAGGCTGGGAGCGAGAGAGAAAGAGAGAGAGGGGGAGCGAGAGAGAGTGAGAGAGAGATTGAGAGAGAGAGATTGAGAGAGAGAGATGGGGGAGCAAGAGAGAGAGGGAGCGTGAGAGAGACGGGGAACGAGAGAGAGATCAAGAAAGAGAGAGAAAGAGAGGGAGCGAGAGAGAGAGAGAGAGGGAGAGAAAGAGAGAGAAAGAGAGAGATAGAGAGGGGGAGCAAGAGAGAAATAGAGAGAGATGGGGGAGCGAGAGAGAGAGGGAGCGTGAGAGAGATGGGGAGCGAGAGAGAGTGATCGAGAAAGAGAGAGATCGAGAAAGAGAGGGAGCGAGAGAGATATGGGGAGTGAGAGAGAGGTGGGGCGAGAGAGAGAGAGGTGGGGCGAGAGAGAGAGAGAGAGGTGGGGCGAGAGAGAGAGAGAGAGGGGGGGTAGCGAGAAAGAGCAAGAGAGAGGGGGAGCGAGAGAGAGAGAGAGAGAGAGAGAGAGGTAGCGAGAGAGCAAGAGAGAGAGAGGGGGAGCGAGCGAGAGAGGGGGTAGTGAGAGAGAAAGAGAGAGAGGGAGGGGGAAAGAGAGAGAGAGGGAGGGGGAAAGAGAGAGAGGGGGAGCGAGAAAGAGAAAGAGGGGGAGCGAGAAAGAGAAATAGGGGGAGCGAGAAAGAGGGGGAGCGAGAAAGAGAAAGAGGAGGAGCGAGAAAGAGAAAGAGGGGGAGCGAGAAAGAGAAAGAGGGGGAGCGAGAAAGAGAAAGAGGGGGAGCGAGAAAGAGAAAAGGAGTGAGAGGGGGAGGGAGAGAGAGAGAGAGAGAGAGAGACAGAGAGGGGGGGAGCGAGAGAGAGGGGGAGCGAGCGAGAGAGGGGGTAGTGAGAGAGAAAGAGAGAGAGGGAGGGGGAAAGAGAGAGAGAGGGAGGGGGAAAGAGAGAGAGGGGGAGGGGGAAAGAGAGAGAGGGGGAGCGAGAAAGAGAAACAGGGGGAGCGAGAAAGAGAAAGAGGGGGAGCGAGAAAGAGAAAGAGGGGGAGCGAGAAAGAGAAAGAGGGGGAGCGAGAAAGAGAAAGAGGGGGAGCGAGAAAGAGGGGGAGCGAGAAAGAGAAAGAGGGGGAGCGAGAAAGAGAAAGAGGGGGAGCGAGAAAGAGAAAGAGGGGGAGCGAGAAAGAGAAAAGGAGTGAGAAGAAGGAGAAAGAGAGAGGGGGCGAGAGAAAGAGAGAGGGAGCGAGAAAGAGGGAGAATGAGAGAGAGAGAGAGGGGGGGTCGAGAGGAGGAAGGAGAGTGAGAGAGAGAGAGAGAGAGAGAGAGAGAGAGAGAGAGACGGGGGAGCGAGAGAAAGAGAAGGAGAGAGAGGGGGAGCGAGAAAGAGAAGGAGTGAGAGGGGGAGCGAGAAAGAGAAAAGGAGTGAGAGGGGGAGCGAGAAGGAGTGAGGAGAAGGAGTGAAAAGGAGTGAGAAGAAGGAGAGAGAGAGAGAGAGAGAGAGAGAGAGAGAGAGAGGGGGGGAAGAGAAAAGGAGTGAGAAGAAGGAGAAAGAGAGAGAGGAGAGAGAGAGAGGGGGCGAGAGAAAGAGAGAGGGAGCGAGAAAGAGGGAGAATGAGAGAGAGAGGGGGGGTCGAGAGGAGGAAGGAGAGAGAGAGAGAGAGACGGGGGAGCGAGAGAAAGAGAAGGAGAGAGAGGGGGAGCGAGAAAGAGAAAAGGAGTGAGAAGAAGGAGAGAGAGGGGGGCGAGATAGAGAGAGAGAGAGAGAGAGAGAGAGAGAGAGAGAGAGAGAGAGAGGGGGCGTGAGAAAGAGAGAGAGAGAGCGAGAGAGAGGGAGAATGAGAGAGAGCGAGACAGGGGGAGCGAGAGAGCGAGATAGAGAGAGTGACGGGGGAGCGAGAGAAAGAGAGGGAGGCAGAGAGAGAGGGACCAAGAGAGAGAATAGAAAGAGAGGGGGAGCGAGAAAGCCATCACCTACAGATAAATTAACATGGAGAAGAGCACCCTAATCCAAGCTGGTCCTGGGGCTCTGTTCACACCACAAATCGACCCAACATAGCCCTTGGAAAGTAACATGATTAGAGCCAACCAAATCATGAGAAAACAAAAAGATAATTACTTGACACATACGAAAGAATTTGCAAAAAATCTGAGCAAACTAGAATGCTATTTGGCCCTAAACAGAGAATACACAGTGGCAGACTATCTGACCACTGTGACTGACCCAAAATTAAGGAAAGCTTTGACTATGTACAGACTCAGTGAACATTGCCTTGCTATTGAGAAAGACCACCGTAGGCAGACCTGGCTCTCAAGAGAAGATAGGCAATGTGCACACTGCCCACAAAATGAGGTGGAAACTGAGCTGCACTTCCTAACCTCCTGCCAAATGTATGACCATACTAGAGACAAATATTTAACTCACATTACACAGACCCACAAAGAATTTGAAAACAAATCCAAATTTAATAAACTCCCATATCAATTGGGTAGAATACAACAGTGTGCCATCACAGCAGCAATATTTGTGACGTGTTGCCACAAGGAAATGGCAACCAGTGAAGAACAAACACCATTGTCAATACAACTCATATTTATGTTTATTTATTTTCCCTTTTGTACTTTAACTATTTGCACATCATTACAACACTGTATATAGACATAATATGACATTGAAATGTCTTTATTCTTTAGGAACTGTGTAATGAGAGAGATTATTATATTCATTTATAACAGTAGGCTAGAACAGTAAAAAGCAGTTTAGTTTAGAAAACTAGGTTCCTTAGATTGCATCATTCCATTCATTACACTGCAACTGCACACAGGTGAGAGAGGCTCTTTCGAACAGACCGTTATGTAACAGGGTAGAACACTGGACCAGAGTCAGCAGAAGATGCTAGGCAGATAGATATGAAACTGTTCTATATATGTTAAGGTCAACACGGACACAATGCTTTAGCCAAGACAAACTGAAAAAAGTGGATTGATTTAGAAACATAAAAAAGTTGAATCATGAACCAGTGTGTGTGTGTGTGTCTTTGTGACATAGATCATCTCACTGTTATATTATTTACAGGGGTTGTGCTGATGACACCGGCTTGTGTCTGTGAAACTGCCCAGGGGTCACGCCGGGACCGGGGAGTCTCTAGAGTCTAATTTAAACTGAAAGACCAAAGGAGGAGGTGCCACGCTGTCCGGGGGGAGTCTCTCTGTGTGTGTGTGTGTGTGTGAGAGAGAAGGGGAGAGAGAGAGAGAGAGAGAGGAGGGGGAGAGAGAGAGAACTGGAGGGCACTTGGGTCGGGTCGCGGAAGGGTGTTGAATGTGTCTGCGCAAGCGTTTAAGCCCCATGGACAGCAACCGCGTGCCAGTCTCGTTTGCGACCGTTCAGAGCATAATGCTCTCCTCTCATTATTGACCGGAGGAGCTCCCGTTATCAGCAACAGCAAACAGACGACTCACTTTTGGATTTGATCCAGCCTTTATTCATGCAGGTTAGTCTCGATAAAAATAGGTAGTAAAAAAATAACATTTACTCGACATGACAGAGATGTCCGTGGAAGGCAACCTACTCTACATTTCAAGCGGATTTACCTGATCTCCTGCCCAGAACTTTCCTCATCAGGGATATGCACATCAAGCCGCTCTCCGAGGGCTGACTCCCTCTCCTCCTCTGTCCGCCGGCGTTGGATCCTCCAGGGTCGGGTTGCTAGTTGGCACAAGTACATTATAAATGTTTTGAAATGGGGTGAAACCAGAAGGTACCTGAACTTATCCAGGTCATCTATATTTAACCAGGACAGTCCACTTATCAACAACCGTGACTGTTTTCCGGGGAGCAGCCTATTGTTGTTTTTCCGTTTAAAAAAGTTTTGCTGCCAACCCGTGTCCTCCTGACTGAAGCCGACTTAGGAGGGCAGACAGGCGGACTGGTCTCCAGGAGGATGCCTGGGCAGGATGTGTTCCAGCCGGAAAATTCTGTGGAGCCTGCTGCTGCTGTCAGTGTTGGAGGTGGGGCTGGGGGTCTCCAGTATCGTCCTGGGAGCCGTTGGGCTCAGCCGGGTCAGGGAGGAACACAAACCACAGCAAGGAGATGCTTCACCTATCTGGAGTGGCCTGTGTGTATGTAGAGCCTTTAGTTTACCATATCTCTCTCGCTCGCTCTCTCTCTCTCTCTCTCTCTCTCTCTCTCTCCCTGCTCGCTCTCTCTCTCTCTCCCTCTCCCTGCTCTCTCTCTCTCTCTCTTTCTCTCTCTCTCTCTCGCTCTCCCCTCACTCTCTCTCTCTCTCTATCTCTCTCTCCCCTCTCTCTCTCTATCGCTCTCTCCCCTCTCTCTCTCTCTCCTCTCTCTCCCCTCTCTCTCTCTCTCCTCTCTCTCTCTCTCCTCTCTCTCTCTCTCTCTCTCTCTCTCTCATTCTCTCTCTCCCAATTCAATTCAAAGGACTTTATTGCCACAGGAAACATATGTTTACATTGCCAAAGCAAGTGAAATAGTTAATGTGTTTGTTTCATTTTATGCTCATACAGTGAGCTCCCCCGCGCTCGCTTACAGAAGACAGTCTCATTGTCTCGATTTCACTTCCCCCTGTGAAACATTCCATAGAGGTCAGTGAAATGTTCCATGGAGGTCTGTGACAGGTTCCATGGAGGTTTGTGAAAGGTTCCATGGAGGTCTGTGAAAGGTTCCATGGAGGTCTGTGAAAGGTTCCATGGAGGTCTGTGACAGGTTCCATGGAGGTCTGTGAAAGGTTCCATGGAGGTCTGGGAAACGTTCCATGGAGGTCTGTGACAGGTTCCATGGAGGTCTGTGACAGGTTCCATGGAGGTCTGTGACAGGTTCCATGGAGGTCTGGGAAAGGTTCCATGGAGGTCTGTGACAGGTTCCATGGAGGTCTGTGACAGGTTCCATGGAGGTCTGGGAAAGGTTCCATGGAGGTCTGTGACAGGTTCCATGGAGGTCTGTGACAGGTTCCATGGAGGTCTGGGAAAGGTTCCATGGAGGTCTGTGACAGGTTCCATGGAGGTCTGTGACAGGTTCCATGGAGGTCTGTGACAGGTTCCATGGAGGTCTGTGACAGGTTCCATGGAGGTCTGTGACAGGTTCCATGGAGGTCTGTGAAAGGTTCCATGGAGGTCTGTGACAGGTTCCATGGAGGTCTGTGACAGGTTCCATGGAGGTCTGTGACAGGTTCCATGGAGGTCTGTGAAAGGTTCCATGGAGGTCTGTGAAAGGTTCCATGGAGGTCTGTAACAGGTTCCATGGAGGTCTGTGAAAGGTTCCATGGAGGTCTGGGAAACGTTCCATGGAGGTCTGTGACAGGTTCCATGGAGGTCTGTGACAGGTTCCATGGAGGTCTGTGAAAGGTTCCATGGAGGTCTGTGACAGGTTCCATGGAGGTCTGTGAAAGGTTCCATGGAGGTCTGTGACAGGTTCCATGGAGGTCTGTGACAGGTTCCATGGAGGTCTGTGACAGGTTCCATGGAGGTCTGTGAAAGGTTCCATGGAGGTCTGTGACAGGTTCCATGGAGGTCTGTGACAGGTTCCATGGAGGTCTGTGACAGGTTCCATGGAGGTCTGTGACAGGTTCCATGGAGGTCTGTCCCATTGATGTTTGCCAGATGAGCTAGGGAGGAGCTATAGTTTCTCATCATTTTACTAAATAAGTTTTATTAAATTATTCGATAGTTTCTATGCTGTCATCATTTCAGTTTTGATCTGGTTCCTCTCTCTGTCTCTCTCAGTTTCTCATCTGTGGGATGTGTGGAGTCCTGTGTGCTAGGAAGAGGACTGGACTCATCGTAAGTACACATGCACGCACGCAAACACACACAAACACACACACGTAAAAACAAAACACACACACACTTATGCACACACACACCATACACCAGAGTGTACAGACACAGGAGTGCATGTCAGTGAGTTAGGGAGTGTAGCACTGTTGTCCTCTGTATGAGGGTGTGAGCACATGCAGAAATATATCCAGGACAGGAGGTAAGAGTTACTCAGGTCCTTCAGAAAGATAGACTAGAGGAGACAGGAACAGGAGTCACCTCTTTCATACCCCCCCCCCCCCCCCTTCTCTCTCTGCCTCTGTCTCTCTGTCTCTCCCTCCTCGTCTCTGTCGCCCCTCCCTTTCTCCCCCATCTCGCTCTCTCGCTTGCTCGCTCTCTCTTTCTGTCTCTCTCTCTCTGTCTCTCTCTGTCTCTCGCTCTGTCTCTCGCTCGCTCTGTCTCTCTTTCTATCTCTCTCTCTGTCTCTCTCTCTGTCTCTGTTTCCCTGTCTTCTCTCAGCAGTAACCCCACCTTTTCTTCCCATCTCTCTCAATTCAATTCAAAGGGCTTTATTGGCATGGGAAACATATGTTTACATCACCAAAGCAAGTGAAATAGATAAACAAAAGTGAAATAAACAATAAAAATCAACAGTAACACATTGCACTCACAAAAGTTGCAAAGGAATAGACATTTCAAATGTCGTATGTCTATAGTGTTAATGATGTGTAAATTGTTAAAGTACAAAATGGAAAATAAATAAGGGTTGTATTTACAATGGTGTTTGTTCTTCACTGGTTGCCCTTTTCTCGTGGCAACAGGTCACAAATCTTGCTGCTGTGATGGCACACTGTTGTATTTCACCCAGTAGATATGGCAGTTTATCAAAATTGGATTTGTTTTCCAATTCTTTGTGAGTCTGAGGGAAATATGTGTCTCTAATATGGTCATGCATTTGGCAGGAGGTTAGGAAGTGCAGCTCAGTTTCCACCTAATTTTGTGGGCGGTGTGCACATAGCCTGTCTTCTCTTGAGAGCCATGTCTGCCTACGACGGCCTCCCTCAATGCAAGGCTATGCTCACTGAGTCTGTACATAGTCAAAGCTTTCTTTAATTTTGGGTCAGTCACAGTGGTCAGATATTCTGCCACTGTGTACTCTCTGTTTATATAAGGTCACAGGGCGAGACCCAGATACAGACACGAGAGGCAGATGGTTTGAGTGTCTGATATTTATTATAATCCAAGGAGCAGGTAAGAGAATGGTCGTGGACAGGCAAAAGATCATAAACAAGGTCAGTGTCCAGGAAGTACAGAGTGGCAGGCAGGCTTGAGGTCAGGGCAGGCTGTATGGTCAGGCAGACGGGTTCAGAGTCAAGGCAGGCAAGGGTCAAAACCGGGAGGACTAGCAAAAGAGAGAAAAGAAAAGCAGGAGCACAGAAAAACACACTGGTGACTTGACAAGACAAGACGAACTGGCAACAGGCACAGATAACACCGGAATAAATACCCAGGGACTAATGGGGAAAACGGGTGACACCTGGAGGTGGGTGGAGACAATCACAAAGACAGGTGAAACAGATCAGGGTGTGACAGTAACCCCCCCCCGGCACCCCGGCCAGCGCATAGCTGGCTGACCGGGGTGCCGGCTGTGAAAGTTGGTGATGAGGGCCGGGTCCAGGATGTCCAGGATGAACGTCGATGACATGGGGGGATGGGCCTAGAAACAGAAGACAAAAGATTGTGAGACAAGGGCTTAATCTTGGACACATGACAAGTAGGGTGAACACGGAGGGTAACAGCAGACGAACAGCAGTGGGACTAAAGACTCTAGAAATGGGGAAAGGACCAATGAAACAGGGGGAAAGTTAGCAGGATTCCACCCGGAGGGTCAGCTCCCGTGTGGACAACCATACCCTCTGCCCGACCCAATAGCGGGGAGCCAGAGTCTGGTGGCGGTCAGCTTGTCGATGATACCTGGAGGTGGTCTTGAGAAGAGCCGCCCAAGCTCTTTTCCAGGTATGCCAACAGCGGTGGACGAACATCTGGGCTGAGGGTGTGTTGACCTCAACTTCTTGCTCTGGGAAGAGCGGAGGCTGATACCCCATGGAGAATTCGAAGGGGAAGAGTCCAGTAGCCTAGCAGGAAAGAGTGTTCCTAGCATATTCCACCCAGACCAGTTGCTGGCTCCAGTTGGTGGGGTTACTAGCAACGAGACAACCGAGTGTCGTCTCCATGTCTTGATTGGCTCACTCCGACTGGCCGTTGGATTTGGGATGAAACCCGCAGGACAGAATGGCTGACAACACGATAAGGATGCAGAACACCTTCCAGAATCAGGACGAGAACGGAGGACCCTGATCTGAAACCATGTCAACCGGGAGTCCATGGATTCGGAAGACATGCTGGGCCATCTCCTTGGCTGAAGGTAACTTGGGAAGAGGGATGAAATGGGCGGCTATGGAAAACCTATCCAACACTGTCGGAATGGTGGTGTTACCATCTGACGGAGGAAGCCCAGTGATGAAATCCAGGGAAATATGGGACCAGGGGCGATGAGGGACAGGGAGTGGCTATAGGAGGCCAGACAGAGCTTGCCGCGGAGTCTTGCTTTGAGCACACACCATGCATGAGGCGACAAAGGCCGAGACATCAGGAGCCATGGTGGGCCACCAGAAGCATTGTCGGAGGAAAGCCATGGTACGATGAGCCACAGGATGACAGGTAAGCCTGGAGGAGTGAGCCCATTCCAGGACATGAGGCCGGGCCGGATCAGGAACAAACATCCGGTTAGCCCTAGCCTCCCCAGGGTCCGGCTGGGAACATTGTGCCTTGCGGACCAGAGCCTCAATACCCCAAACAACTGAAGCTGCCAAATAAGAGGCAGGGAAGATGGTCTCAGATTCAGAGGGAGTGGCAGTGGAACTGTACAGATGGGAGAGAGCGTCCAGCTTCATGTTTTCGGTAGGAGATGGTGAAATTGAACATATTAAATAACAGGGCCCAACGAGCTTGCCTTGGGTTGAGGTGCGTGACAGTGCGGAGGTATTCTAAATTCTTATGGTCAATCCACACCAAAAATGGATCTTCTCCCCCTTCCGGCCAGTGCCTCCACTCCTCCAAGGCCATCTTAACCGCTAGGAGTTCCCGGTTCCCAATGTCATAGTTCCTCTCTGCAGGGTTGAGATGATGGGACATGAAGGCACAGGGATGAAGCTTTTGGTCCTAGACGGATTGCTGGGAAAGGACGGCCCCTACTTCCATGTCGGAAGCGTCAACCTCAACCACAAACTGACGAGTCGGGTCTGGATGGATGAGGTCCCCAAAAGCCTTGTCCACTGCTAGAGACCATGTGAATGGTACCTTGGGAGAGGTAAGTGCAGAGAGGGGGGCTGCCAGGTTGCTGTAGCCCCGAATGAAATGGCGGTAGAAATGAACAAACCCCAGAAACGTTGTAGCTGCACCCCGGGTTGTGGTCTGGGGCCAATCCACCACCGCTCTCACCTTTTCCGGATCCATCTGAACATTCCCTTCAGTGATGATATATCCCAAAAAGTAGATAGTGGAGCGGTGGAACTCGCACTTCTCAGATTTTACAAACAACGGATTTTCCAGGAGGCGCTGAAGGACATGTCGAACATGGAGAATGTATTCCTGGGCAGAATGAGAGAAAACTAGGATGTCGTCGAGGTAGACAAAAACAAAACGATTCAACATGTTCCAGAGCACATCGATGACCAGGGCCTGGGAGACAGCGGGCGAGTTGGTGAGTCCAAACGGCATAACCAGGTACTCATAGTGTCCACTGGCAGCGTTGAAAGCCGTCTTCCACACATAAGGTGGTGGCCATTCCAAAGGTCCAGTTTGGAAAAGATGGTAGCCCCCTGGAGAGGTTCGAAAGCTGAGGAGAGGAGTGGTAAAGGGTACCAATTTTTGATCGTAATGTCATTGAAGCCCCGGTAATCAATGCATGGACGCAGGGTCTTGTCCTTCTTCCCCACAAAGAAGAATCCTGCACCAGCAGGAGAGGCAGAAGGGCGAACGCTCCCAACAGCCAGAGAGTCCTCGATGTACTTCTCCATGGTCATGGTCTCAGGACCAGACAGGGAATATAGCCGGCCTCGAGGCGGTGTGGTGCCCGGGAGGAGGTCAATAGAACAATCGTAAGGACAATGTGGAGGGAGGGAGATAGCACGAGCGAGCCTTGCTGAAAACCTCCTGGAGCTCATGGTACTCTGCGGGAATGGCAGAGAGATCCAAGACCGTATTCAAACCTGAAGGTAGACGTTCCCCCGGGGAAGCCTGCGCCGCCTTCAGGCAATGTGAATGTCCAGTCAATATCGGGGTTGTGCTTCTGGAGCCAAGAAAATCCCAAAACAACAGGGACGTGGGGAGATTCAATGAGGAGAAGCTGTATTGACTGTGATTACCAGATACCCGCAGAATAACGGGAACTGTGCTGTGCGTGACTCTTCCAAAGGCGCGGCCGTCCAGTGCCCTGGCATCCATGGGAACGGAGAGGAGTTGAGTACGAATACTTAGTTCCGATACCAGGATAGCGTCCATGAACGTCTCATATGCGCCAGAGTCACATAAAAAGGATTTTGGTTAATGGGAATTAAAGGGTTCCCAGTCAGGCTCACCAGTGTACTTGTACCTACTAAGGATTCAGGTCTCTTCACTGGGCAGGTGGCTATGTAATGCTCTACAGCACCACAATACAGACAACTATTGGAGCTTAGCGCAAATGTTCCCTAGGCGATAATCTAGCTCTTCCCAGTTGCATAAGTTCCGGTGTATCCAACTCACCCGTCGTCAGTGATTCTCGAGGGAGGTCGGGTGGCCTCGGATCCTCTCTGAAAAACAGCCTTCGGGGACTTCTGGATTCCTTCGGAGGTGAGCGAGCCATAGCGGATGGACCTCCTCTCACTCCTGCATTCCTTTAGACGTCCATCAATCCTAATGGTGAGGGAATCGAGGTCCACCGGTAACTCCTGAGCAGCTAGCTCATCTTTTATCACCTCTGATAATCCGTGAAGGAAGGTATCGAATAGGGACTCCGGATTCCAGGCACTCTCGGCGGCCAACGTGCGAATATCTACATCGTAGTCTGCCACACTACGGGAGTCTTGATGTAATTCAAGTAGTTTTCAGGCCGGCTCTCCCGGATACCAGAGAATCGAAAACCTTCCTCTCCTCTGCCATGAAGTCTTCCAGATCACGACAAATAGCGGATTGTTGCTCCCAAACTGCCGTAGGCTAGGAGAGCACCCTTTCCGACGTTAGCGTAATAATATACGCTATCTTTGACCGATCCAAAGGGAATAAAGATGGCTGCAGCTCAAAAATGAGGGAGCACTGAGAAAGAAAACCCGAGCAGGTTCCAGGATCCCAAAAATATTGCTGTGCAGGTGGTAAGCGGGGTTCTCGGGGAGCCGGGGTAGGCTGTACAAACCCACCACTAATAGTAAAAAGGTTACTGGGTGGTTGGGGGGTCTCAGAGGTGGCGGGCTGCCTATGAGCCAACTCCCTGATTTGCTCCATAATAGCCTTGAACCCTTGGTCGTGTGCCTCCCAATGGTGGCTCTCTCTCCTATCCTCCTCTCAGAAGTCACAGAGGTGTAAATGACTGATCCATACCAAAGTAATTGCTCCTTCCTCACTCTGTGTTATTCACTCTTTCCTCTCCTTTCACTCTTTCCTCTCCTTTCACTCTTTCCATCTCCTGGCTTATGCATCCCCCTCTGTCTCCCTCCATCCCACCTTCTTTCTCACGCTCTCTATCTCACTGTCATTCGATCTCACTTTAGTAAAAGCCATCCTCTCCTCTCCTCTTCTCTTCTCTCTGTGTGATGATTAGGTTATGCTAGGTTAGTGTATCTCTGGAGTCTGATGTGTTTCCAAACGATGGCTAATGACTGAAAAGTGAGCTCTGATTTGTAACATTAGAATCCCACCGTGTGTGTATCCACACACACCACACACACACACACAGACACGCACAAGCACAAGCACACGCACACAGACACACAGACACGCACACAGACACACAGACACGCACACACAGACATGCACACACACACACACACACACACACACACACACACACACACACACACACACACACACACACACACACACACACACACACACACACACACACAGTAATAAAGTGTGTGGGGATACTTAGTGGTCAGTTCACTGTAACTGAGCTACCAGGAAAAGACAGAAATGTGTGTGTGTGAGAGAGAGAGAGAGTGGGAGAGGATAACTATGCAGTAAATAATACATTTTGCTCTGTAAGAAATATTCAACAACAGCACAATATTTACAGTGATACAGTAGGAAACTATAAACGGTGTGTTCCGTCTCGTTCCCTCCCATCTCAGCATGTATTGTTTCCTGCTGACAAGGTAGCTACAGTATGAGGAGGTGCAATAATTTAAACCTTTCTCTCTCTCTCTCTTTATTTCTCTCTCTCTCTCTTTATTTCTCTCTCTCTCTCTCTCTCTCTCTCTCTCTAGATGATTCTGTTCTCAGCCTGCTGTATCTGTGGTCTGATTGGAGGGATTCTCAACTTCCAGTTCGTTCGGGCGTTGGCACGACGACCGGACTCTCTCCGCTCGCTACACCTGGCAGCCATGACCATTGCCTGCCTGGGTATGCAACGCTACGAAAGGCTACAAAACACAGTTAAACATTATATTACGTTACACTACAGGCAAATCAACTCATTCCTACTCCAGGTAGTTGAAGTAGGGCGATGCTGACCCAACAACTCTAATCTGCATGAAACCTATCTTTGTCTGAATATGAAAGGGTTATTATTGAATACCTGCTATAAAGTATGAACTGTGGTACAGTAACATTCAACTAAGTTCTGGCACCATTCAATTCAGTAGGTCTCTCTCCCCCTTCTCCGTCTCTCCTGTAGGTATCTCTTCCTGTACTCTCTCTACCTGGTTGACCTGTCGTCTGGCCAGCTCAGAACAACAGAGGATGTTTCTGGAGAGAGAACACTCACTGCACCACTCACATGAGATGGCTGAGAAGGAACCATACACACACGGATCTTTTGTAAGAAACAAACACACGCTCGCATGCATGCGTGCTCACACATTGCTACTGATTTCTCCTAATTTGTGTGTGTGTGTGCTTTCATGTATGCATGAGTGTGTTTCTAACAGGAGATTCTGGACAACTCCAGCAACGGGATTCCTCAGATCTCCTACAACAGCAACACCACCTCTCTTTGACAACAGACACACATTGTTGCCCTGACAACAGACACACCTTGTTGCCCTGACAATGGATACACCTTGTTGCCCTGACAATGGACACACCTTGTTGCCCTGATAACAGACACACCTCGTTCTGCTGACCATGGGGTGGTATCATCCAACAGAGCTGAGCAGCACTATTACACAGTTGTGTGTGGAGAACTTCAGCACAGAAATTAACGCTCTTCTTGGACAAGTTGTTACTAGTTCTGATAGTCCCAACAAACAGTCACATGACCTCATGTGCATGCAATCAATTTGTAATCTCTCTCTATCTCTCTCTCTCTGGCTATATGAATGCAGGTATACTGTGTTTGAAGGAAAATGCTATAGCTATCTGATGTAGAGCAGAATATGGAATGCTTTAAATATTATATATGCAACCAACGATGCAAACTGAATATCAGTGGTGGCCAACCATCCTCCTGGGTAGCTACTGGGTTTGCAGGCTTATGCTCCAGCCCTGCTCTAACACACATAATTAAGTTAATCAGGATCCTGGAGACTGAACACCAAGCTCTCAAGGAGGTGGGTTGGCTAACCCTGCTGTATATTCATGCTTGTATATCAGGAAAACAAACATTATCTATGGAGTGACAATATGTTTCTTTAGGCTTCTATAAAACACACATAAAACTCTGTAAACGTTAGATGGTGTTGTAGATTTCATAACCAGTTCCAGAGACAGACAGACACACACACACACACACACACACACACATACACACACACACACACACACACACACACACACACACACACACACACACACACACACACACACACACACACACACACACACACACACACACGTCAGGCATCCTTTCTGATATTGAATTAGAGGAGACACACTTTCTGCTAAGGGGACTATTGTCTGTGGGAGTACAAGATATTGATCTCACACGCCAGTGTGTGTGCGTGCGTGCATGCTAATTGAGCATTAAATCAAAGTGCTCCTTAAAAATGGTCCTCTGAAATCTCATTTAGCTAACCCTATTCACAGACTTGTCTCACTATCTGCTACTACAGACAGGGGTAACACAGTAACCAGAATACTTAGTTAACCTGGTTGATCTGTCACTATCTGCTACTACAGACAGGGGTAACACAGTAACCAGAGTACTTAATTAACCCGGTTGATCTGTCACTATCTGCTACTACAGACAGGGGTAACACAGTAACCAGTGTACTTAGTTAATTAACCCTGTTGATCTGTCACTATCTGCTACTACAGACTGGGGTAACACAGTAACCAGAGTACTTAGTTAACCCGGTTGATCTGTCACTATCTGCTACTCAGACAGGGGTAACACAGTAACCAGAGTACTGAGTTAACCCTGTTGATCTGTCACTATCTGCTACTCAGACTGGGGTAACACAGTAACCAGAATACTTAGTTAACCTGGTTGATCTGTCACTATCTGCTACTACAGACAGGGGTAACACAGTAACCAGAGTACTTAATTAACCCGGTTGATCTGTCACTATCTGCTACTACAGACAGGGGTAACACAGTAACCAGTGTACTTAGTTAATTAACCCTGTTGATCTGTCACTATCTGCTACTACAGACTGGGGTAACACAGTAACCAGAGTACTTAGTTAACCCGGTTGATCTGTCACTATCTGCTACTCAGACAGGGGTAACACAGTAACCAGAGTACTGAGTTAACCCTGTTGATCTGTCACTATCTGCTACTCAGACTGGGGTAACACAGTAACCAGATTACTTAGTTAACCCTGTTGATCTGTCATTATCTGCTACTCAGACAGGGGTAACACAGTAACCAGGGGCAACACCTACCTTGGTTAGTTACAGTAACTAAACAAGGTAAGAGACATTAGGCTTCTTGACAGACTGCATGTCCATGGGTCCTTAACCTACAGGCACAGACACACACCCACCTGAGACCTGTGACCTCTCAGATAGATCTACAGCTACTCTGACTACATCAATGATGTTCAATAGCTCATTACGCTGTTTGCTTACATCAGACTACACCGTATCCATCGTGTGAGTGTGTTGACAGGGACTACGGCATCAAACTCAGCCAGGGGCTCTCTCGCTGACTAAGGAGCAGTGTCACTATTTATCACTGTGACAACGTCAGACATGCGACGCCAAGGAGAGTAGCAGGATCTGCTGTGTTGTGTGTGTGTGTGTGTGTCGTTGTTCTGAAGACAAGCGTCCAGAGCTGAATCAGACCCGGCCGACCTTACCTATCTAGTGCTGCCCTATCACAAAGTGGTAACACTAGAAGAGAGCTCTCCAGTAGTGTGTGTGTGTGTGTGTGTGTGTGTGTGTGTGTGTGTGTGTGTGTGTGTGTGTGTGTGTGTGTGTGTGTGTGTGTGTGTGTGTGTGTGTGTGTGTGTGTGTGTGTGTGTGTGTGTGTGTGTGTGTGTGTGTGTGTGTGTGTGTGTGTGTGTGTGTACTGTAATATCCTGTGTTTCACCGAGTAGTGGCTGAACAAGGAAATGGATAATATGCAGTTAGCTGGGTTTTCCGTGCATCGGGAAGGCCGAACAGCAGCCTCCGGTAAGAACAGGGTGGAGTGTCTGTGTGACTTTATTAACAACGTTTGGTGCACGATCTCTAATACGAAGAAAGTCTCAAGGTTTTGCTCGCCTGAGTTGGAAAACCTCATGATAAGCGTTAGACCACACTATTTACCAAAATAGTTGTCATCTATATTCTTCGTAGCTGTCTATTTACCACCACAAACCGATACTGGCACTAAGACTGCAATCAACAAGCTGTATAAGGCCGTAAGCAAACAAGAAAATGCTCATCAAGAGCCGGCACTTCTAGTGGCTGAGGACTTTAATGCAGGAAGACTGAAATCACCTTTACTCCACACAGAGATGCGTACAAAGCTCTCCCTCTCCCTCCATTTGGCTAATCTGACCCTAACTCTATCCTCCTGATTCCTGCTTACACGCAAACTTTCAAACAGATAGTACCAGTGACGCGCTCAATACGGAAGTGGTCTGATTAAGTGGATGCTAAGCTACAGGAATGTTTTGCTAGTACAGACTAGAATACTTCTGGGATTCATCCGATGGCATTGAGGAGTATACCACATCAGTCACCGGCTTCATTAATAAATGCATCGACATACGTCCTCTCTCCACTCCTCTCCCCCTGTGTTGGGGCAGCAGCCAATCAAAGAACTGCAGGTCATATTGCCCAGTCAATCACTGCCTTGACAAGCCAACGAGCCTAAGGTGGGCTCCAATCCGGGTGCTGGAAGGGCGTGGCAAGATTGAGAACTTGGCCCCTGGCGGCACCACTATCTCCAACGCACAGCAACCCCAGTTATCTAACTTTGCCAGTAAGACTTTAACAGACAATACAAAATACTCCTCCTGAACACAATTATACAGTGCCTTGCGAAAGTATTCGGCCCCCTTGAACTTTGCGACCTTTTGCCACATTTCAGGCTTCAAACATAAAGATATAAAACTGTATTTTTTTGTGAAGAATCAACAACAAGTGGGACACAATCATGAAGTGGAACGACATTTATTGGATATTTCAAACTTTTTTAACAAATCAAAAACTGAAAAATTGGGCGTGCAAAATTATTCAGCCCCTTTACTTTCAGTGCAGCAAACTCTCTCCAGAAGTTCAGTGAGGATCTCTGAATGATCCAATGTTGACCTAAATGACTAATGATGATAAATACAATCCACCTGTGTGTAATCAAGTCTCCGTATAAATGCACCTGCACTGTGATAGTCTCAGAGGTCCATTAAAAGCGCAGAGAGCATCATGAAGAACAAGGAACACACCAGGCAGGTCCGAGATACTGTTGTTAAGAAGTTTAAAGCCGGATTTGGATACAAAAAGATTTCCCAAGCTTTAAACATCCCAAGGAGCACTGTGCAAGCGATAATATTGAAATGGAAGGAGTATCAGACCACTGCAAATCTACCAAGACCTGGCCGTCCCTCTAAACTTTCAGCTCATACAAGGAGAAGACTGATCAGAGATGCAGCCAAGAGGCCCATGATCACTCTGGATGAACTGCAGAGATCTACAGCTGAGGTGGGAGACTCTGTCCATAGGACAACAATCAGTCGTATATTGCACAAATCTGGCCTTTATGGAAGAGTGGCAAGAAAGACATTTCTTAAAGATATCCATAAAAAGTGTTGTTTAAAGTTTGCCACAAGCCACCTGGGAGACACACCAAACATGTGGAAGAAGGTGCTCTGGTCAGATGAAACCAAAATTGAACTTTTTGGCAACAATGCAAAACGTTATGTTTGGCGTAAAAGCAACATAGCTGAACACACCATCCCCACTGTCAAACATGGTGGTGGCAGCATCATGGTTTGGGCCTGCTTTTCTTCAGCAGGGACAGGGAAGATGGTTAAAATTGATGGGAAGATGGATGGAGCCAAATACAGGACCATTCTGGAAGAAAACCTGATGGAGTCTGCAAAAGACCTGAGACTGGGACGGAGATTTGTCTTCCAACAAGACAATGATCCAAAACATAAAGCAAAATCTACAATGGAATGGTTCAAAAATAAACATATCCAGGTGTTAGAATGGCCAAGTCAAAGTCCAGACCTGAATCCAATCAAGAATCTGTGGAAAGAACTGAAAACTGCTGTTCACAAATGCTCTCCATCCAACCTCACTGAGCTCGAGCTGTTTTGCAAGGAGGAATGGGAAAAAATGTCAGTCTCTCGATGTGCAAAACTGATAGACATACCCCAAGCGACTTACAGCTGTAATCGCAGCAAAAGCTGGCGCTACAAAGTATTAACTTAAGGGGGCTGAATAATTTTGCACTCCCAATTTTTCAGTTTTTGATTTGTTAAAAAAGTTTGAAATATCCAATAAATGTCGTTCCACTTCATGATTGTGTCCCACTTGTTGTTGATTCTTCACAAAAAAATACAGTTTTATATCTTTATGTTTGAAGCCTGAAATGTGGCAAAAGGTCGCAAAGTTCAAGGGGGCCGAATACTTTCGCAAGGCACTGTAAAAGCCAGTTTGGGACTGCCTGAGTAGGCCTATTATGTCAAGAAAGACATCAACACACGCTGTACAATAATCAATCATCTTTATTGTAAGTTAACAGGATACAGAGAGCGGGAAAAGACCGTGATCATTAGACCAATAAGGAGAATATCAGTGTTTACTTTTTAACATGTATATGCTGATCTCTAGTGGTTAGAGTGGGACTTACACAACATAGAGGAGAAGGAATATCTGTATATCCAACAGCGGTTGAAAAACAGGTTTTAATGACTCCAACCTAAGTGTATGTAGACTTCAACTGTGGTACACTTTATAAGTTCCTTATAACAACATCATAGTATTTCTCCCTTCAGTGTCTCTAGTTTACAGTGTGGACTCCCCATTCCTGAATCCTGCAGGTCATTGTCACTCATGTCCAGTTCTCTTAGGTGTCAGGAGTTTGAGTTAAGAGCTGAGGCCAAACCTTCTCCTTGTGAGTTTACATTGATTCAGCCTAAACAAAAAATAAGATTGCCAAACAGTTGAAAGTTACTTGTCACCAATCCATATTTGTATAAATCAAGCATAATATGATTGATTATGGGGATTTGTTGTTATTGTGATCGAATACTAAGTACTCACAGAGCTGTTCTGGAGCCTTTGACCACTGGCAGCAGCCTCAGAAATTCTTCCTCTGATCTGGAGTATTTCTTCAGGTCAAATACAACTTTTCTGAAGTCAGTAAAACAAAGACCAGAGCTGACCACTGTGCAGGGGAGAGTTTGAATTCTGAGAGACAGGAAGCTTTGAGATCTCCTCCACTAGAGAATGGTCATTCAGCTCCTTCAGACAGTGGGACAGATTGATGCACCTCTCGGGAGAGGGATTCTCTCTGATTTTTCCTTGATGAACTCAACTGTTTCCTCATTGGTCTGTGAGCTGTTTCCTTTCTGAGTCCATAAACCTCCTGATTGGACTCCAGTGAGAGGTCCAGAAGGAAGCGGAGGAACAGGTTCAGGTGTCCATTCTCGCTCTGTAAGGCGTTGTCCACAGCTCTCTTGTGTAAGTTAATAATTCATTTGTGGCTGGATGATGAGGAACATTTCTAGGATTTGTTTTTGATGAGTGGATTTTTTCCACAGTTGATGAATGTGAAAAACATATAAAGCAGCCAGAAACTCCTGAATGCTCAGATGAACAAAGCAGCACACCTTACCCTGGATCAGCCTACATTCTTTTCTGAAGGTCTGTGTACACACTCCTGAATACACTGAAGCTTCTCATCCTCATAGAAGATAAGATTGCCCTTTTCCAACTGTTTGAAGGCCAGTTTTCCGAGTTACATAATCACATCTTCATCATTGTGTAGAACTTTAGAGGTTCTAAGGTACTTCTGATTCCTCTGTTGGGTCTGAAATACCATAAAGTGAGCGAACATTTAAGACCGTCTTGGACATCTCTCCACTCTGCTTCACTCAACAGTCTCTCTAGAACAGTGGCTGAAATCCAACAGAACACTGGTATGTGGCACATGATGTGGAGACTCCTTGATGTACACTGCTCAAAAAAATAAAGGGAACACTAAAATAACACATCCTGGATCTGAATGAATGAAATATTCTTATTAAAAACGTTTTTCTTGACATAGTTGAATGTGCTGACAACAAAATCACACAAAAATGATCAATGGAAATCAAATGTACAGTGGGGCAAAAAGTATTTAGTCAGCCACCAATTGTGCAAGTTCTCCCACTTAAAAAGATGAGAGAGGCCTGTAATTTTCATCATAGGTACACTTCAACTATGACAGACAAAATTAGAAGAAAAAAATCCATGAAATCACATTGTAGGATTTGTAATTAATTAATTAGCAAATTATGGTGGAAAATAAGTCTTTGGTCAATAACAAAAGTTTATCTCAATACTTTGTTATATACCCTTTGTTGGCAAATATACCCTTTGTTGGCAAACGTTTTCACACACTGTTGCTGGTATTTTGGCCCATTCCTCCATGCAGATCTCCTCTAGAGCAGTGATGTTTTGGGGCTGTTGCTGGACAACACGGACTTTCAACTCCCTCTACAGATTTTCTATGGGGTTGAGATCTGGAGACTGGCTAGGCCACTCCAGGACCTTGAAATGCTTCTTACGAAGCCACTCCTTTGTTGCCCGGGCGGTGTGTTCGGGATCATTGTCATGCTGAAAGACCCAGCCACGTTTCATCTTCAATGCCCTTGCTGATAGAAGGAGGTTTTCACTCAAAATCTCACGATACATAGCCCCATTCATTCTTTCCTTTATACGGATCAGTCGTCCTGGTCCCTTTGCAGAAAAACTGCCCCAAAGCATGATGTTTCCACCCCCATGCTTCACAGTAGGTATGGTGTTCTTTGGATGCAACTCCAAACACGACAAATTGAGTTTTTACCAAAACGTTATATTTTGGTTTCATCTGACCATGTGACATTCTCCCAATCTTCTTCTGGATCATCCAAATGCTCTCTAGCAAACTTCAGACGGGCCTGGACATGTACTGGCTTAAGCAGGGGGACACGTCTGGCACTGCAGGATTTGAGTCCCTGGCGGCGTAGTGTGTTACTGATGGTAGGCTTTGTTACTTTGGTCCCAGCTCTCTGCAGGTCATTCACTAGCTCCCCCCGTGTGGTTCTGGGATTTTTGCTCACCGTTCTTGTGATAATTTTGACCCCACAGGGTGAGATCTTGCGTGGAGCCCCAGATCGAGGGAGATTATCAGTGGTCTTGTATGTCTTCCATTTCCTAATAATTGCTCCCACAGTTGATTTCTTCAAACCAAGCTGCTTACCTATTGCAGATTCAGTCATCCCAGCCTGGTGCAGGTCTACAATTTGGTTTCTGGTGTCCTTTGACAGCTCTTTGGTCTTGGCCATAGTGGAGTTTGGAGTGTGACTGTTTGAGGTTGTGGACAGGTGTCTTTTATAATGATAACAAGTTCAAACAGGTGCCATTAATACAGGTAACGAGTGGAGGACAGAGGAGCCTCTTAAAGAAGAAGTTACAGGTCTGTGAGAGCCAGATATCTTGCTTGTTTGTAGGTGACCAAATACTTATTTTCCACCATAATTTGCAAATAAATTCATTAAAAATCCTACAATGTGATTTTCTGGAGAAAAAAATCTAATTTTGTCTGTCAAGTGTACCTATGATGAAAATTACAGGACTCTCTCATCTTTTTAAGTGGGAGAACTTGCACAATTGGTGGCTGGCTAAATACTTTTTTGCCCCACTGTATGTGGATGACTCAACACTATACACTAGTGGTGCAATGGATCACAAAACTCACGGTTCGGATCTTATCACGGTTTTTAGTCACAGATCAGACCATTTTTAGGATCAGCAACAAAAAAAGAGAGACTAATATAACTTTGCTTTCCATTTCTTACTTAAAGAACACGCACAAGCGTGAACACACACAAGCAAGGAACTTTTCAATGTTTAAATAAAATATTATCCTCTTTGATGGTGTTGGCAAACGTCTTGCCTGCAGACTTGACATCTCTAGTGATGGTGCTGTCTTCCTCACTTGGGGCCATAGATGGTAGAATCCTTGTTTTCAGGAGGTAGGATCATGGACACAGACAGTGCAGTTTCAGTGCTCAATAGGGTTGTAACCGTTTTGAGGGGTTTGAGCACCTGGAGGACCTCCTCTGCCACTTCCACGCCATCATCAGACAAGATGACAATGTCTTTATGTTTTTTCAGGGTCTTGTCTGTTAGTGCAGAGTATACAGCTGCCTGCTGCTCAAGATAGCTCTCCAACATGTCATAAGTGGAGTTCCATCTTGTTGTGACATGGTGTATGAGCTTGTGGGTCGACAGCTGTAGCAGGTCTTGCTTGGTCTTAAGCACATGAGTGGCTTTTGGGCTTTGGTGGAAAAAGGAAACCACCTTCCTGATCCTCCCAAGGAGGCGGTCCATCTGGTTCACTGAGATTCCCCTTTAGGATGCTAAATTGATCACATGTGCAAAGCAAGCTATCTGTGGCCCCAATCCAGCTTCTATCACTGCATTTACTTGGTTCTTGGCATTATCTGTGGTGATTGGGATATTGTTATTGTGCTTCTCTTGCTTCCACTCTGCTACTGCTCCTAGCAGTACCTGCGCCAGATTTGTGCCTTTGTGACTCTCATAGAGGGGGTGTGTCTGTAACACTGGACTTCACATCTCCCACTCCTCTGTGCTGTAGTGAGCAGTCACAGTCAAGTAGCTTTCCATTGCCCTGGAGGTACACCCATCTGTGGTGAGGGCAACAGAGGATCCCTTGGAGAATTTGTGGATTTTGTAGCGTGGCTCAAGCACTTTCACCGTATTTTAAAAGTTTTGTTTTCCACAACATAATATGGACTCATGTCTGCAGCGATAAACATCCCAATAGATTTGGTGATGGCTTTAGTTCGGTCTGATTCTGCAGCAAAGGACTGCTTAAATGTGGCAGTGAGAAGTTGTGTCTCTTGGCTGAGTTGGCTCCCGTCACTGACACACCAGGCTGATGACGCTTTAAATGTGTGGCCATGCTCGATGGATTTCCATGATCATATGGCTTTCTTGTGGCACAATGCCTAAACACCGTAATGGTGTTGTCCACCACCCTTCTTCCGTCATCGTATTTGACAGGGAAGCCAAAATGCTCCCATACAAGAGACTTGAATGAAGCGAGAGGCTTTTCCAGTTCTTCAGCTTCTCCGCTAGCCGTGGCTGTCACTGCTCTTTTTTCTTTGCAACGCGAGCATCCAGGATTGATTCGTTGGGATTCAACATGCCCCGTTCACGTGAACAGTACACGCAACTGCTTTAAAAAAATGATCAAATCAACCTTCAGGCGTCAGAGTAGAACACAGCACGCATCTATCTGTCTTGTCTTTATCTTTTCACTGCAACCCTGCATCGAGATTTAGGGAATTATTACTTTGAAAAGTAACAGCGGCAGTAAAACTGTATTTCACACTATGATGGTTAAACACCTCAAAAAGTTGAGATGACTAAACTGCTTGGAGTAACCCTAGATTGTAAACTGTCATGGTCAAAACATATTGATACAACAGTAGCTAAGATGGGGAGAAGTCTGTCCATAATAAAGCACTACTCTGATTTTTTAACAGCACTATCAACAAGGCAGGTCCTACAGGCCCTGGTTTAGTCACATCTGAACTACTGTTCAGTCGTGTGGTCAGGTGCCACAAAGAGGGAAAAACTTAGAAAAACTGCAATTGGCTCAGAACAGGGCAGCACGGCTGGTACTTAAATGTACACGGAGAGCTAACATTAATAATATGCATGTCAATCTCTCATGGCTCATATTGGAGGAGAGATTGACTTCGTCACTACTTGTCTTTGTAAGAAGTGTTGACAGGCTGTAACGTTCAAAGAGTGACTGGGTGTGGAGTCAGGCGCAGAGAGCCAGGATACGGAAAAAACACGCTTTAATGTCCAACCAAAAGTACAAATAGGTGTCGCCGAACACAGGCGTAAATACACTCCACCTAAAATACACACTGGTATCTAACCGGACAGCGGAAACCCCACAATCACAACAACACCTCTACATAACAGAAACAAGCCCGCACAAACACAAGCGGGCTAATCAAACTTAAATAACACCAACCCCAAAACCCCAACAAGGAACAGATGAAAACATGTAGACAAAACCAAACGAAAAGGGAAAAAGGGATCGGTGGCAGCTAGTAGACCAGCGATGACAACCGCCGAGCGCTACCCGAATGGGAAGGGGAGCCAACTTCGGTGATATTCGTGACACATGCTGAATGCACTGAGGTGTCTGTTTAAATTACTAGCACACAGCTCGGACACCCATGCATACCCCACAAGACATGCTGAGTCACTTTAATAACTCTACCTACATGTACTACGTACATACTACCTCAACTAACCGGCACATTGACTCTGTATCGGTACCCCCTGTATATAGTCTTGCTATTGTTCTTTTACTGCTGCTCTTTAATTACTTGTTACTTTTGTCTTATTCTTATCTGTATTTTTTTTTTAACTGCATTGTTGGTTAGGGGCTCGTAAATAAGCATTTCACTGTAAGGTCTACACCTGTATTTGGTGCATGTGACTAATAGCATTTGATTTGATTTTATGCCACCAAAGGTCTCTTCACAATCCTCAAGTCCAGAACAGACTATGGGAGGGGCACAGTACTACATGGAGCCATGGCTACATGTAAATCTATTCCACATCAGGTAACTGATGCAAGCAGCAGTAGAATCAGATGCAAAAAAAAACAGATTAAAATACACCTTATGGAACAGCGGGGACTGTGAAGACACACACACACAGGCACAGACACACACACACACAGGCACAGACACACACACACACATGATAAGACACGCACTCCACACACACATGCAGATGGATTTTGTGTTGCAGATATGTGGTAGTAGAGTAGTGGCCTGAGGGAACACACTTAATGTGTTGTGAAAAGTGTTATGAAATGTGATGAGATGTAATATTTTAACTTGTATATAACTGCCTTAATGTTGCTGGACCCCAGGAGGAGTCATTCTTTGTTTTAGCCTAACTCTTTCTTTCATAAAGTATAACACTTCCTCTTTCTCTCTGCCTCCACTTCTTTTTCTTGAAAACACACAGCATCATAAGACATCTGTTTGTCTACATTCCATTCTTATGACTGCAGTGAAAACACCCGTTCAATGAATGAGGAAACTACTTGAGTGGAGAGTAGGTAAGGACTACAGACCATGTGCTTCACTCATCTCGCAAGAGATTTCACTTAAGAACCAATGGAATGGTCTCAAATGTGCAAACTCCACCCACCCGATGCCTCAGACATTACACTTTGGTCATTTGACAGACACTTATCCTGAGAAATGTTTCGGTCGTTGCAAGAAAGGGAAGTATTGTTAAGTTTTGCTGCACCGAAATAAACTGACAAACCCTACTGCAGGTCCTAAGTCTTATTCTATCTTAACAAAAAAGCACATCATCAATCATATTAGATAGACACACACCTAACAGTAGGCCTAGCTATCTATTTGTCACCTGTGTATTCAGCTCTGTTTTCCATTCTGTTCCTCACATGAAGTGAGGGGAGGGTTGTGGCTCAACATATTTGAAATGACTCTGCACTCCCCCTCCCTGTGTAAACCGTCCAGATTGTATAATAATAACTTCCTGGTAAACAATGTAACAGCACACCCACTCAGGTGACTTGGGGAGGTGTCTTTGAGGACATACAGTACATCACACAATGACCACCCACATCTACAATTACAACTGCTATCCTCTACCACACAAACTTATGAAAGGCACACAACACAGTCACTTCCAAATCTATAATTATTTAACTAATATGAACACTTTTCTCTGCTTTACTAAAGCCTTCAATGTAGCACCTATACAAACGTAGAAGGGCTGGATACCAGCAACATGTTTCCCTCTCTCTGAGACCGTGAAGAAAATGGCATAACGCAACAAACAACATGTCCAAAATGGCATTCTACATAATGCACTACTTTTGGCAAGGGCCAGGCCCTATAGAATAGCCCGATGTGGCCCTGGTCAAAATTAGTGCACTCCATAGGGAATTGGCTTCCATTTCAGATTGAACTGACAAGTTTAAGACACTGGTTAAGACCTGTTGAACAACCCTACAGCATGTTGATGTGCTCTAGTGATAGCTAGAAGGGTAAAGCTGTAGTTCTAAAATACAGTGCCTTGCGAAAGTATTTGGCCCCCTTGAACTTTGCAACCTTTTGCCACATTTCAGGCTTCAAACATAAAGATATAAAACTGTATTTTTTTGTGAAGAATCAACAACAAGTGGGACACAATCATGAAGTGGAACGACATTTATTGGATATTTCAAACTTCTTTAACAAATCAAAAACTGAAAAATTGGGCGTGCAAAATTATTCAGCCCCTTTACTTTCAGTGCAGCAAACTCTCTCCAGAAGTTCAGTGAGGATCTCTGAATGATCCAATGTTGACCTAAATGACTAATGATGATAAAAACAATCCACCTGTGTGTAATCAAGTCTCCGTATAAATGCACCTGCACTGTGATAGTCTCAGAGGTCCATTAAAAGCGCAGAGAGCATCATGAAGAACAAGGAACACACCAGGCAGGTCCGAGATACTGTTGTTAAGAAGTTTAAAGCCGGATTTGGATACAAAAAGATTTCCCAAGCTTTAAACATCCCAAGGAGCACTGTGCAAGCGATAATATTGAAATGGAAGGAGTATCAGACCACTGCAAATCTACCAAGACCTGGCCGTCCCTCTAAACTTTCAGCTCATACAAGGAGAAGACTGATCAGAGATGCAGCCGAATACTTTCGCAAGACACTGTACCTCAGCATGACTACCTGTCAAAATAAAAGGTTGAATAAAAAAATGTAGTCCGTTTCGTTTTAACCATTCGTTTGAACTATTAGATGGCAGCGTCCTGTATGGAATATGACTTCAGCTTGGCTCTAATTTTAAAACATTAGTCCTGTTACTGTGTATGCCCTCGCTCTGGATTAGAGCATCAGGTAAATGACTTAAATATAAATTCAAACATGCAATCATTTCTATTTCAGAAAATAATTATAAAAATAAAATAATTACACTCGACCTGACCTTAGAGAGCCTTTTTTATACTCCATTTGGTTAGGTCAGGGTGTGACTTGGGTGGGAAAATCTATGTTTCTATTTCTTTGTTGGCCTAGTATGGTTCCCAATCAGAGGCAGCTGTTTATTGTTGTCTCTGATTGGGGATCATACTTAGGCAGCCTTTTTTCCACCTTTAGTTTGTGGGATCTTGTTTGTGTGTAGTTGCTTTCTGCACTGCATGTAGCTTTACGTTCTTTTTTGTATTTTGTTGTGTTTTCGGTGTCATTTAAATAAAAGGTCAAATGTACGCTGCACCTTGGTCCACACTGCACCTTGGTCCACACTGCACCTTGGTCCACACTGCACCTTGGTCCACACTGCACCTTGGTCCAATCCCTCTCTAAATGATCGTGACACTACCAAACTAGAAATGCATTTAGAAATGGACCCATTCTTCACTGTTGTACATCAATAAATACATTGTTATTTCAGATTCCAGGAGAAAAAAAGGAGTGTGACTTAGTATAAACTTGTAGATACAAAAACTGATACTTCATCTTTTTCTAATCCCCATGGGGGGAAATAGTGTAGAGGTCACTTGGTGCAGTCTGCCAGTCTGTGTAAACACTTGGTGCAGTATGCCAGTCTGTGTAAACACTTGGTGCAGTATGCCAGTCTGTGTAAAAACTGAAGGTTTTTGACCTATTGTTGGTCCTATGTGTCCCCTCTAAGGCATATGGCTTGTTGGAGCCATGCACACAGAAGCCTGCCGTCATATCTCCAACCATAGATATGTACAGAAAGTGTTTTTGTTTATGTCTCTAACATTCGTCGTTATGAGGTGTTCCAGCACTGTTTTGAATGTAGCACTCAAAATTGTTTAGTCCTGGTATTGTTCCTGGTGTCGTGTCTTTATTATCATTAACTGAAGACTTTTAGTTTTTATCAAAGATTCTCTGTAATTAGCATTTCGTGATTAACTAATCAGGCAAGTGTAATTAACTAGGAAGTCGGGACACCTTGGAAAATATTCAGATTAAAAGTTATAATTTTCCTAATACAACTTTTCAGATATTTAAATATCTGATCAATTAGTCTTCTTAATGAATTATTTATTTATTTTACCTCACGTCAGTCTCATTCCAAACGTCGTAAATTGTTGGTTATCTGCACAAACCCAGTCTTCATTATGAGTCATCCATACATCAATTGTCTTAAAATCATTTATTTACTAACTAAGTAATTCACAGAAATGCATAAACAAACAGTAGATGGTTACAAGGAAATGATAACGGAGTTTCCCTAGTGGTATAAACCGGCATCGCGGCTTGGTGTACAAAAGGGAAGTGGGGGTTGACTTAGATAAGACAACACACAGTTGATAATTATAACAATTTAAATGCTAATCCTTTGCACATGAACGTTCACTCATTCGGGAACAATTGCAATCAATATATATATTTACGCTCAGTGTGACGGGATCTCTGTTGAGAAGCCAGTTTCTGTTGGAGAGTTTGTCCGCCCTCTCTGTCTCTCTCCCCTGGTTAGAATGGATAGTTCAGAGTGACATTCATTCATGTCGTTATAGAATAGATGTTTCGGAGTTTGTCGGTCTTCCCGTTCAATGATACCGAATTCCTAGCTGCAGACTAGTAATTAATATCAAAGACTTGTTCTTATTCTGTCGGTATCGATAGTCTAAGAGTTTAACCACGTGGGATGGTTAAAAGATTCAGCAGTCTGGTCTCAAACCTTGGCCCTCTCGTTATCGAGGTAAGCTGGTCTGCAACCTTTGTCGTCTCATATTTGAGAGAAACATGGTCTGTTGAGAAATTCTCAAGGTGGGGGTTTTATTCGGAATTGCAGAAAAGGGCCTGTCCCAGGATGCCTAACAATAACTGTGCTCATGGGCGGTCCTCTGATTTAGTTAAACAAAGGGAATTGGAGTTTCCTTCATTAAACAGTCCAAAATCACATTACACAATTTCACAAACAGTATCATCCTTACTCATTCATCTTATTCAACAATTAGATGTAAGCCTCATATCTGAGGCTATTATATAAACAGCGTTATTGTAATGTGGCCGTATTGCCTCCCACGAGTTTCACAAAATTGTACCAAACGGACCAGTTCGTAGCTGGATTCTTCACCGATCTTTTATACCTTCTCCAGAACATAAATGTTGTTCGGTTCTTCAGTTCTGTGAGGTGGAAGAAATTCCTTTGTTCTCTTTAGGAAACTTTACTCTCTCTCTCTATACTGTGGCCATGAGGAGAAAATCTCCTCCAGGAATTTACAACCTCTCTGACCACAGCAGCCTAGGTGTAGGAGACAGGGGGGTAGGGGGATGGTGCATAGAAAAGGGCTGGTGCAGGGGGAGGGGTGCTCGCTGTACCCAAAGAGGGCAAAGTCGTGACACTGGTATTGTTGTAATACCACAGTCCAGTTTCAGCATGTGAAACCCCCTGACCAGTATGGATCCTCTTGGATCATCTGTGGATAATAAGAAATTAGATTCGTTACCATTATTTAATTATCATGTCTGATATTTGGGGGAATTTAAATCATGTTAATAAATATATTGTTCAATAAACATTGATTAGTGTAATTCGGTAATTGAACTTTATTTGTGTGTTGTACATTAATCACAGAACAAATGTAAGAAAGTTGTGAGAAATAAAACCCCAGCCTACTCTGTTTGTGCCTCTACAGCGGAGTGAGGAGTGAGAGCTAGTGTGATGTAGCAGACCTGGACCATGCTCCCTCCTCCATCCTCCCTCCTCCACGCTGAGAAGGCATAGCTCAGATGCTCGTGGGCCACATAACCACAGATGGATGCTGCAGACGCAGGCCCCTCATTCAAATCCAGATCCATCCTCTTGCCCTTCAGTACGGGGTGGAGGAAGTCTAAAATAATAATCATCAACATCGCCTTCATCATCATCATCATTATTTCTTTGGCACCTTTTATAATGACGTTGCCGCCCAAAATGCTATCCAAGATTCGCACCTCAAATTATGACATAAAAACACTTTAAAATATAACCACTCAAATAAGCCATTAATTGATTGGTTAATTGGTTAATTAAATAATCATCATAACAGTAGGTAGCCTACCTTGTTACCGCATGGCCAGTTTGAGCGTCTGCATCTTGCTGAGTTTGTCTGAGGGCAGCGCAGGGATGATCTGTCGTGGTGAGGCGAAGGCCTGGTTGAGTGACTGGGTCCTCTGTCGCTCCCATACGTTGGCCATGACACACTGACTCTGCACATCCTCCAGAGACCTGGGTGGGCTGCTCACGCTGCTGACATCCCTCCTGTCGCTTCTGTCGCTTCTGTCACTTCCTCTCCTCCTCTTCCACCTCTTCTTCACAGGGTTGCGGCTTTGTTTTCTGGTGCCTCTACTCCGGTGTTGATCTGTCTCCTACTCACAGTTCCCAATGGTGTAAACCGGAGACTGACAACCCAATGGGGAAAGCATCAAGTCCCCAAACATCACCTGATCACTGACCCTTAATCCCTGACCAATGTACTTAGACCCTGACCCGGGTCACAACATTGGTACACAGCCCCTGGTAACCTAGTGGATTCTGTCCCTTTAACAGAGGAGTAAAGATCTGTATTTCTCTCCCTCTCTCACTCCCTACTTATTTTCTCTCTCTTTCCCTTCCCCTCTCTCTTTTTCTGTCTTTCACTCTCCCATAAAGCTTTGTCCCTTTCAGCGAGGAGTGTAGATAGTTAACGCTGATCCAGTCTGGCGCCAGCTCCGTGCATCAAGGAGGGGATTCTCTGCCAGTTTGAGGTCTTTATAACAGTGAAGCGCGCCGTGGTGTCATTGGGTGAGATCATAATGTGACAGCAGGAGGGGTGGGTGGGTGGGAGGAGCAGGAGGAACGTTTCCGTTATAAGAAACTAATCTCGCTCATGGTCCATTATGCCTTCTGAGCCAAAAACACCAGAGTGCCCAGAAATTATTTCAGAATGTTTTATGTTTTACCAATGCATAGTTGCACATGGGAAGTTTGGGAAAGACTGATTTTAAAAAGTAAAATGTGCATATTTTGATGTATTCAAAGCTGGCAAGGTTAATAGGAGAGATGTAGCGGTGCTCGTCTAATCTTCCTCCGTGAGTTCTACCCTAGGGCACGAATGCGCAATTTGGTGTTTCCAAAAGACCATTCAAATTAGTTGGATTTCTTTAAGCAAATCAATCAGGTTAAATTTGTACAATTTACCTTAATTATTCTAAAGGTCATGAACTCAGTCATAGCCAAATGATAAGTGTTCAGATGTGTTGGCCGCACCCACTAATTGGCCACACCTGGGCCATGAAGCGTCTCAAAGTAGAAAATTGGTCGTAAGTGCTGAGAATAGAGACATTTTACACCTACTCTTATGCGTAAAAATAAAAGTTTAACCTCTTTAGTCATAAGCGTCTCACCTAGTCAACAGATATTTAGGACACCTCAGGAGATGTCCTAACCAGTAACGAGTTACCAGCAAGTGTCTTAAAAATAGAAAAATGCAGCAAGTCAGTGGTTGCTGCACCACATGAAATTGCTTTGCGGTTGTTAAAATAACTGTTTGATATTTGTATATGATCAATCCATAATCTAGATTAGAACCACGTTACAGTATATCATGCTATCCAAGATGGTGCTGCAGTAGGACGAATGTATCTGTCTTTGTCTTATCCCGTGTCTTATCCTGTGTAAAAAATTATTTGTATATATCTTAATCTCACTTTCTATCTACGAACTAAATATACTTTCCTGCAACCCGCCTCACCCAATTTGCTATTTTTAGTCCTTATAACTAGGACTTCCATCAAGAGCTAGCCAGCTAACTAGCTACTAGTCTTTGTTAGCCACGGCTAGCGGTCCTCGCCTTTTTTCCCCATCATCAGCCAGCCTTAGCTCGGACAACACTTGCCAGTCTGCACAGCGTGATATCAACCCAGAGCATATCGCACTACTTCTCTTTACCATATCACCGGATTCCTGTCGCTCTGGATCATTACACCCGATCATCACTCCGGATCATCGCAGATAGCTAGCTGAAACGAGTGGCTACTGTTAGCTAACGCCTCTGTCCCGAAGCAAGCACCAGCTAGCCTTGAGCTAGCCTCAATCTAGGCCCATATACCAGCTAATTCTAGGGCTACAATACCTTCTTTGCCAATAGGCCTGAACCCCTTATTGTCGACACGGAGCCCCGCCGATGATGACTGGACTGCCGACATGATCGCCCAATGTAGTCTCAACAGGCTATTCAGTTACGATGTCCCCGAAGATCCATCTACTAGCCTCGGCCCGCTAGCTTTTCTGAACACTGTGTCCCCTGCTCACCTAGTGCAGTAGTGACTACCGAACTGCACCCTGACTCACCTATTGCTGCTCTTTTGACCCTATGATCACTCGGTTACACATGCCCCCTGGACTGTTTCAATAACACCTCATTTTGTTTACCTGTCGGCCCCAGCCTCGAACTCCTGTATGTACCTAACTGACCCGCTTTTCCCATTCTTCACCCTTTATCCGTTGTTGTCTTAGCTCTCCTGACCAATTCATGTGATTGCTTTATGCCTCTCTCTAATGTCAATATGCCTTGTCTACTGCTGTCTAGTTTTTACTGTTTTATTTCACTGTAGAGCCTTCAATCCCGCTCAGAATGCCTTAGATAGCTCTTTTGTCCCACCCCACACACATGCGGAGACCTCACCTGGCTTAACTGGTGCCTCCAGAGACTAAATCACTCTCAACATCACTCAACGCCTAGGTTTACCTACACTGTACTCACATCCTACCATACCCTTGTCTGTACATTTTGCCTTGAATATATTCTACCACGCCCAGAAATCTGCTCCTTTTATTCTCTGTCCCCAACACACTAGATGACCAGTTCTTATAGCCTTTAGCCGTACCCTTATCCTATTCCTCCTCTGTTCCTTTGGTGATGAAGAGGTTAACCCAGGCCCTGTAGCCCCCAGTTCCAATCCTATTCCCAGGCGCTATCATTTGTTGACTTCTGTAACCATAAAAGCCTTGGTTTCATGCATGTTAACATTAGAAGCCTTCTCCATAAGTTTGTTTTATTCACTGCTTTAGCACACTCTGACAACCCGGATGTCCTAGCCGTGTCTGAATTTTGGCTTAGGAAGGCCACCAAAAATTATGAAGTTTCGATCCCCAAATACAACATTTTCCGCCAAGATAGAACTGCCAAAGGGGGTGGAGTTGCAATCTACTGCAGAGATAGCCTGTAGAGTTCTGTCTTACTATCCAGGTCTGTGCCCAAACTGTTTGAGCTTCTTCTTTTAAAGACCCACCTTTCCAGAAACAAGTCTCTCACCGTTTTCGCTTGTTTTAGACCCCTCTCAGCCCCCAGCTGTGCCCTGGACACCCTATGTGTAATTGGCCCCCATTTATCTACAGAGTTTGTACTGTTAGGTGACCTAAACTGGGATATGCTTAACTGCCCTTGACCAGCACAAAAACATCCTGTGACGTACTGCATTAGCATCGAATAGCCTCCGCGATATGCAACTTTTCAGGGTAGTTAGGAACCAATATGCACAGGCAGTTTGGAAAGCATAGGCTAGCTTTTTTAAACAGAAATGTGCATCCTGTAGCACAAACTCCAAAAGGTTCTGGGACACTGTAAAGTCCATGGAGAATTAGAGCACCTCCTCCCAGCTGCCCACTGCACTGAGGCTAGGAAATACTGTCACCACCAATACATCTACGATAATTGAGAATTTCAATAAGCATTTTTCTACGGAAAACCATGCTTTCCACCTGGCTACCCTTACCCCTGTAAACAGCTCTGCACCCCCCACAGAAACTTGCCCAAGCCTCCCCCATTTCTCCTTCACCCAAATCCAGATAGCTGATGTTCTGAAAGAGCTGCAAAATCTGGACCCCTACAAATCAGCTGGGCTAGACAATCTGGACCCTCTCTTTCTAAAATTATCAGCCGCAATTGTTGCAACCCCCATTACCAGCCTGTTCAACCTCTCTTTCATATCGTCTGAGATCCCTAAAGATTGGAAACCTGCTGCGGTCATCCCCCTCTTCAAAGGGGGAGACACTCTAGACTCAAACTGTTACAGACCTATATCTATATCTATCCTACCCTGCCTTTCTAAAGTCTTCGACAGCCAAGTTAACTAACAGATCACAGACCATTTCAAATCTCCCATTTCAAATCTCTCATTTCAAATCTAACCGTACCTTTTCCGCTCTGCAATCTGGTTTCTGAGCTGGTCATGGATGCACCTCAGCCACTCTCAAGGTCCTAAACTATATCATAACCGCCATCGATAACAGACAATACTGTGCAGCCGTATTCATCAACCTGGCCAAGGCTTTCGACTCTGTCAATCACCACATTCTTATTGGCAGACTCAACAGCCTTGGTTTCTCAAATGACTGCCACGCCTGGTTCACCAACTACTTCTCAGATAGAGTTCAGTGTGTCAAATCGGAGGGCCTGTTGTCTGGACCTCTGGCAGTCTCTATGGGGGTGCAACAGGGTTCAATTCTCAGGCAGACTCCTTTCTCTGTATCAAATCAAATCAAATTTGATTTGTCACATACACATGTTTAGCAGATGTTAATGCGAGTGTAGCGAAATGCTTGTGCTTCTAGTTCTGACAATGCAGTAATAACCAATGAGTAATCTAACCTAACAATTCCACAACTACTACCTTATACACACAAGTGTAAAGGGATAAAGAATATGTACATAAAGATATATGAATGAGTGATGGTACAGAACGGCATAGGCAAGATGCAGTAGATGGTTTCGAGTACAGTATATACATATGAGATGAGTAATGTAGGGTATGTAAACAAAGTGGCATATTTTAAAGTGTCTAGTGATACATGTATTACATAAAGATGCAGTAGATGATATAGAGTACAGTATATACATATACATATGAGATGAGTAATGTAGGGTATGTAAACATTATATTAAGTGGCATTGTTTAAAGTGGCTAGTGATAAATTTTTTCCATCAATTTCCATCAATTTCTATTATTAAAGTGGCTGGAGTTGAGTCAGTATGTTGGCAGCAGCCACTCAATGTTAGTGGTGGCTGTTTAACAGTCTGATGGCCTTGAGTTAGAAGCTGTTTTTCACAGTCTCTCGGTCCCAGCTTTGATGCACCTGTACTGACCTCGCCTTCTGGATGATAGCGGGGTGAACAGTCAGTGGCTTGGGTGGTTGTTGTCCTTGATGATCTTTATGGCCTTCCTGTGACATCGGGTGGTGTAGGTGTCCTGGAGGGCAGGTAGCTTGCCCCCGGTGATGCATTGTGCAGACCTCACTACCCTCTGGAGAGCCTTACGGTTGTGGGCGGAGCAGGCGGTGATACAGCTCGACAGGATGCTCTCGATTGTGCATCTGTAGAAGTTTGTGAGTGCTTTTGGTGACAAGCCAAATTTCTTCAGTCTCCTGAGGTTGAAGAGGCGCTGCTGCGCCTTCTTCACAACGCTGACTGTGTGGGTGGACCAATTCAGTTTGTCCGTGATGTGTATGCCGAGGAACTTAAAACTTACTACCCTCTCCACTACTGTCCCGTCGATGTGGATAGGGGTGTGCTCCCTCTGCTGTTTCCTGAAGTCCACAATCATCTCCTTTGTTTTGTTGACTTTGAGTGTGAGGTTATTTTCCTGACACCACACTCTGAGGGCCCTCACCTCCTCCCTGTAGGCCTTCTCGTCGTTGTTGGTAATCAAGCCTACCACTGTGGTGTAGTCCGCAAACTTGATGATTGAGTTGGAGGCATGCATGGCCACGCAGTCGTGGGTGAACAGGGAGTACAGGAGAGGGCTCAGAACGCACACTTGTGGGGCCCCAGTGTTGAGGATCAGCGGGGTGGAGATGTTGTTACCTACCCTCACCACCTGGGGGCGGCCCGTCAGGAAGTCCAGTACCTAGTTGCACAGAGCGGGGTCGAGACCCAGGGTCTCGAGCTTGATGACGAGTTTGGAGGGTTCTATGGTGTTAAATGCTGAGCTGTAGTCAATGAACAGCATTTACACATAGGTATTCCTCTTGTCCAGATGGGTTAGGGCAGTGTGCAGTGTGGTTGCGATTGCGTCGTCTGTGGACCTATTGGGGCGGTAAGCAAATTGGAGTGGGTCTAGGGTGTCAGGTAGGGTGGAGGTGATATGGTCCTTGACTAGTCTCTCAAAGCACTTCATGATGACGGAAGTGAGTGCTACGGGGCTGTAGTCGTTAAGCTCAGTTACCTTAGCTTTCTTGGGAACAGGAACAATGGTGGCCCTCTTGAAGCATGTGGGAACAGCAGACTGGGCCCTGGTTAAAAGCAGTGGTTTGCGCTTTCAGTTTCGCGCAAATGCTGCCATCAATCCACGGTTTCTGGTTTGGGAATGTTTTAATCGTTGCTGTGGGTATAACATCAATGATGTCGCTCTTGCTGCTGGTGATTCTCTGATCCATCTCTACGCAGATGACACCATTCTGTATACTTCTGGCCCATCTTTGGACACTGTGTTAACTAACCTCCAGACAAGCTTCAATGCCATACAACTCTCCTTCCGTGGCCTCCAACTGCTCTTAAATGCAAGATAAACTAAATGCATGCTCTTCAACCGATCACTGCCCACACCCGCCCGCCTGTCCAGCATCACTACTCTGGACAGTTCTGACTTAGAATATGTGGACAAATGCCTTGGTGTCTGGTTAGACTGTAAACTCTCCTTCCAGACTCATATTAAGCATCTCCAATCCAAAATTAAATCTGGAATCGGCTTCACATTCACTGTGGTTGTCTGATGCGTGCTATAGAGTTCACAGCTGGCAATGCCTTACCCATCATCCAATGTTATACCTAAAATTGTCATGATTACCAGCTGAGATAAACTTTAATGACTTGATTTTTTGCTTCTAGCTCAAACTTTGTCTGGGCAGTGTCTTAACATCATCTTAGGACAACCTCAGGACAATGTTAGGATAACCTCAGGACAATGTTAGGATAACCTCAGGACAACATTAGGACAACCTCAGCTGAGTCTGAATGGAGCACATTGGATAACCCTGCAAGGCTTTACTTTGCTAAAATGAGGCTTCTCTTTTTGTTTGAAGACTTTTATTGAAGACAGGGGGGTGGCCGTAGCAGGATATAAAGCAATGTGAAGGAGAGGAAAACGGAAGAGAAAGAGAGGAAGAGAATACTGTATATAGGTGGAGAAAAACACAGGAGAAAAAATATGCATACATTTTTTGTCTGTGTTGACATGATGCTTCACAGGCCAGCTTTTTGTGTCTCCAGTTTCAGGCTGTGTGTGTTGTGGTGGGGACAACAGCAGCAGAGAGAGACATAGCTCTGTATCTCCTGATGAAGGAGGAGATCATTTCTCCTCTCCCCCTTATCCACCCAGTCTCCTTCACCATCCTTCCCTTCCCCCGTCTCCTTTTTCCTCCCGCCACTTTCTCCATCTTTCTGTCTCTCTCTATTTGCTCCCTCTCTCTATCTTTGTCTCAGTTCTACAGACACACACTGGTAGGAAAGACCCGTCTGTAGTCATTAGTTAGAGATCACCACTGTCTAAACAGCTCAGCAGTCTGTGGGTCAGTAAATCAAATCAAGTCTAATTTTATTTGTCACATGCGCCGAAAACAACAACAGGTTCACCTTACAGTGAAATGCTTACTTACAAGCCCTTAACCAACAAGGCAGTTTTAAGAAAAATAAGTGTTAAGTAAGAAATAGATTCATGAAAAATAACAAATAATTAAAGAGCAGCAGTAAAATAACAGTAGCGAGGCTATATACAGGAGGTACCGATACAGAGTGTGCAGGGGCACCGGTGTCGAGGTAATTGAGGTAATATGTACATGTAGGTAGAGTTAAAGTGACTATGCATAGATAATAAACAGAGAGCGACTGATACAGACTGATGGTCAGGTTAAAATGTGCTTTGCAAGTGGATTAATATAAATCTGTGTGTGTGTGTGTGTGTGTGTCCTTGGGTTTTTATTTCTTATTTAAGACCAATATTTACCCAGCAGCCCCAGGGTGAGATTACCTCATATCTTAGTACAGCTGTGCTTTCACAGCATTTCCACGACTACCAAAGGAATGTCACCGTTTACCCTCCTACCAGGACAACAGAGAGAGAGACAGAGTGTGTGTGTGTGAGAGAGAGGTGTGGGGCAGGTCTTGGGGAAGGGGTTAGAGATTAAGGAGAACCACTAAACTTTGAGTGCTGACATACATGCACCTGACCACACACACACACAGTGGTGGAAAAAGTGTACTGTAGTAAAAGTAAAGATACCTTCATAGAAAATGACTCAAGTAAAAGTCACCCAGTAAAATACTACTTGAGTAGAAGTCTACTCTTGAGTAGAAGTATTTGGTTTTTGCTAAAATATACTTAAATATTAAAAGTAAAAGTTTAAATAATTTCAAATTCCTTATATTAAGCAAACCAGACGGCATCATTTTGTAGTTACATTTTTTTTGATGGATAGCCAGGGATGGCAGTAGGGATGACCAGGGATGTTATCTTGATAAGTGTGTGAATTGGACCATTTTACTAGCCTGACAAGCATTCAAAATGTAATGGTACTTTTGGGTGTCAGGGAAAATGTATGGAGTAAAAAGTACATTATTTTCTTAGGAATGTAGTGAAGTAAAAGTAAAAGTAGTCAAAAATATAAATAGTAAAGTACAGATACCCCCAATTTTTTTCAATTTTCGCCTAAAATGACATACCCAAATCTAACTGCCTGTAGCTCAGGACCTGAAGCAATGATACCATTTGAAAGGAAAGACTTTGAAGATTGTGGAAATGGGAAATGAATGTAGGAGAATTTGAAATGCAAGAGAAATGCCATACTTTCAGATAGGAGTCTAGGTGTAATTTAGATTTTGGCCACCAGATGGCAGCAGTGTATGTGTGCAAAGTTTCAGACTGAGCCAGCGAAGAATTACATTACTGCACAATATTTTGTATCAAGTCTGCCAGGAGTTTGCCCAAATGTGCCGAATTGGTCAATTGATAATTTTTTTAAGTACATAACTATAGAGAACAAACAAAAATGCTATGGTAATAAAAAATGTAAGTTTACACACTCCCAGGAATGTCATACATGATGGATCATTAGCTTATACACTAACTTCCACACATCTAGATGGCCGGGCGGGGTGGGTGTGGAGCCAGAGACATTCCTACATTTGAACTACATTTGATTTTATCAAACAAAACTGTGCTATGTTTTATTTCTGGGACCCTCAGGATGACAAATCAGAGCAAGATTCCTGAATATAAGTACATGAATTACCTTCAGAGGTGAATGTATCAAACCAGTTGCCGTGATAAAAGTGTGTTGTTGTTGTGCACTCTCCTCAAACAATAGCATGGTATTATTTCACTGTAATAACTACTGTTAATTGGACACTGCAGTTAGATTAACAATAATTTAAGCTTTCTGCCCATATGTCCTGGAAAGTTGGCTGATGTACACAATGTCAGTCTATTCACATTAGTGCACATTAGCAACAACCGTACCGGTTTGGGGACACCCATCCCGAAGAGGCTTTAGTGCTTTCAAGTATTTTTACTTAAGTACTTTACACCACTGCACACACACACACTGTTGTAATGTTGCTCCCCCAGACCCAGACTGTATGGCTTTTCTGGGACTGTGGTATGGATGATGTTGCTTCTTTAGAATGAAGTGTTGTGAGTTTTGTGAAGAGGGTTGTGAGTTTGTACCCCAGGTCATGATGAAATTTCCCACAGTGTTCCAGTGTGAGTAAGGTCCATTCCCGAGGACCCCTAGGTAAACCCTGGCCTTCTCTCTTTCTCTCCTCTCCTTCTCTACTTCTCTCCTCCTCTCCTGTCTTACTCTGGCCTCTCCTCTCCACATCTGGTCTCCTCTCCTCCTTTGGTCTATTCTCCCTATTTCCTCCTCTCCCTCTTTCCTCCACTCCTCTCTTCCTTTCATTCTCTCCTTCTCTCCACCTCTTATCCTCTCCTCCTCCTCTCCTCTTCTCTGGCTTCCCATCCTGGCCCATACTGGTGTGTGGACACTGTCCTCCTACCATGGGAACGAGCAGCTATTTACACTAATTTGCAACAGAAAGCGTTGTGGAGGATAGCGACAGTTGGGAATGTACTATTTGGTGACTTTCCCTCTCTGGCCTGTGTAAGTGGTAGAAGTGTCATTATTTAGCCTATGAAGCGAAGGAGAGAGAGGAGAGCAAACAGGACTGAATGACCCTCAGGTTGGACTGGCTCTCCTCTTCACTACCTCATTAATGCTTGAAGCGTTCAGACGAACAACACATCAAATGGTGGGCCCGACCTGAGGCTACTACTCTCCTATCCAGCTCAGTTCACTTCCATGGAGATCAGCTCACAGTTCACTTCTGAAATGGACTCCGTTTAGAAGTATAAGGACATGAAAGGCGTGGCGCTGGGGGAGAGGAGAGAAGGGATTTATTAAAACAGCAGGACAGATGACGGTTTGGCGGTTGGACTCGAGCCAAAGAGGAACTCGGAACGCACCCATTCGCAGCCTGACAGGATTTAGAAACATCAGGTGGGGACTGGACAGCTATTCAAAAATCATAACAAGAACATTAAACAAGATTGGTGTGTCTTTCATCCAATATTTTGGCAAAAAGATTTTACTACACTTTTTAAATTAAACTCATGATCCTTTGACCCCAACTGCCTACATAGGATTTGAAAATCTGGAATAACGGTAGGAGGATTGATGTTTACCACCACAATCAAAGCAGGCAACTGTGTCGGTTATCATCAGGCTTAAAGTGAATGGTGTTGGAGCGTTTACCTTCATGGAGCCAGACCCTAATCTAGTCACGGCTCAGATTATAGATTATTGTGCTTGACTGAGTTCCTAAAGTAACAGGACTATATATTCATTAAATGAACTCTCCCTCCAGACAGAGAGGCTGCTGAAGTCGTGAGTCGTGAGTAGGTGTGTGTGTGTGTGTGTGTGTGTGTGTGTGTGTGTGTGTGTGTGTGTGTGTGTGTGTGTGTGTGTGTGTGTGTGTGTGTGTGTGTGTGTGTGTGTGTGTGTGTGTGTTATAAATGGAGAGGCAGGGCCGTCTTGGGGACTCGGCACTGTATGACTTTGTCAGTGATATAAACCTCATGGAGATTCACCCAAAGTCCACTTCGGGTTCAAAACAGCTCATGGACAGCTTTCTCCCAGTCACTGGCTACCGGGGCCGGTACTACAACCTCTCCTATGTTAACGGGAGCCACCGGGAAACAGGTACAAGCGAGGGGGAACAAACCGGACACGGACATCCCCTGCATGAGATGGCCACAGGGAGCACATCTGCCTACACCTATTACAGCCCAGGCTCTTTCTCACACACATCTCACACACACACCTCAGACACACACACCGGGCGGTCGAAGCGGAGGCGTGTGATCAATGTGGGCCAGCGTCAGGCGGCGAACGTCCGGGAGAGGAAGAGGATGTTCAGTCTCAACGAGGCATTTGATGAGCTGCGGAGAAAAGTTCCGACCTTTGCTTACGAGAAAAGGCTGTCACGCATCGAGACGCTCCGCCTCGCCATCGTTTACATCTCCTTCATGACGGACCTGTTAGAGAACACCTGACCTGATCAGGATCACATAGATCCATCAGGGTTATCAGAGCCAGGTTGATTAATCAGACTGGTTAGTTTGATTGATGCTTCACCTCGGCATCGTTTACAACTCCTTCATGACAGACCTTTCAGAGAACACCTGACCTGATCTATCAGGGTGATCAGAACCAGATTGATTGATTAATTGGTTAATTGATCAGATATTCCGTTTGATTACATTGATTATATCATATCTATTTATGGAATATAAAGTTTTAGAATGGGGCTATGGTTGTCAATTAACATATATACATTTAATATCAAGTAGCTATTTATGCTGTTTTTATAGTGTTGTAGAAATGTGTTATTAACATTATCCCAAGTTAAATGATGTGTACCAGAGCAACAACAAAAAACACTTGGTTTGTTTTAATAGGTAAAACTGGGTTGAATTTCATGGATTTAATTATAATGGGAAATCAAAGAGATTAGAAAACTTGTTATAAAAAAATATGTGGGTTAGGGGAGGGAACAACAGGATCCAACCCAACGGGGTTAGTCTGTGCATAATAAGGGGATTCAGATAGGGACAGATTTACTTCTCACGTTTATGTATCTATCGAGGTGCTAATTGTATGAGAGGGTTTCAGGGTAGAGATAAAAATGTTGGGTAGGAGGGTGATTAGAGAGATTTACCCAGAGGAGGCTGGTGGGAGGAGCTATAGGAGGACGGGCTCATTAGAATGTCTGGCATGGAATCAATGGAACGGTATCAAACACATCAAACATATGGAAAACACATGTTTGACTCCGTTCCATATATACCACTCCAGCCATTACAATAAGCACATTCTCCTATAATCCTCCCACCAGCCTCCTCTGGATTTACCACTTAGGGAAAAGTTACCTCGTCAGAACCCACTGTGTGTGTTTGTGTTTGTGTTTGTGTTTGTGTTTGTGTTTGTGTTTGTGGGTGGGTGGGTGTGTGTGTGTGTGGAATGCCTGGGTCAGCAACTTTTATAGGAGAGAGTCCGCCACCTAATGGCCAATACAGTCCCTTTAGAAAGTATCCCTTGTCTTTTTCCATATTTTGTTGTGTTTCAGCGTGAATTTAAAATTGATTACATTTAGATTTTTTGGTCCCTGGTCTACACACAATACCCCATAATGTCACAATGGAATTATGTTTTTTCAAAATGTTTACAAATTAATAAAAAATGAAAAGCTGAAATGTCTTGAGTCAATAAATATTCAACCCCATTTTATGGCAAGGCTAAATAAGTTCAGGAGTAACACTTTGCTTAAGAAGTCCCATAATAAGTTGCATTGACTAAAAGAGTGTTTAACATGATTTTTAAATGACTACCTCATCTCTTTACCAAACACATACAATTATCTGTAAGGTCCCTCAGTCGAGCAGTGAATTTCAAACACAGATTCTCCCACAAAGACCAGAGAGGTTATGGGTATGCTTGTAATCATTAAGGACTGGGGAGTTTTCCAGGATAAAAAAGAAACGGGACGGAGCTAATCACAGGCAAATTCCTGGAGGCAAACTTCAGTCTGCTTATCAACAAACACTGGGAGATGAATTCACCTTTCAGCAGGACAATAACCTAAAACACAAGGTCAAATCTACACTGGAGTTACTTACCAAGAAGACAGTGAATGTTTCTGAGTGGCCGAGTTGCAGTTTTGACTTAAATCTACTTGAAAATCTATGGCAACACCTGAAAATGGTTGAATAGCAATAATCAATAACACATTTTACAGAGCTTGAAGAATTTTGCAAAGAATAATGGGCAAATGTTGCACATCTTAGAGACTTTCCCAGAGAGACTCCTGTAATCGCTGCCTATGGTGATTTTACAAAGTATTGACTCAGGGATGTGAACATTTATGTAAATGAGACATTTATGTATTTCATTTTCAATAAAATATCTAAAAACGTGTTTTCACTTTGTCATTATGGGTAAACTTAAAAGGTTTGTGTGTCTATACAGGATACCAACCTCAACTTAAAAGGTTTCTGTGTCTATACAGGATACCAACCTCAACTTAAAAGGTTTCTGTGTCTATACAGGATACCAACCTCAACCTAAAAGGTTTCTGTGATTGTCACAAATGGCAATTTGCATAATTATTAAAGGACATGAATGTTTAGTCTTTCTCATTTTTCATTAGAAAACAAAACTATACCATTCATTCATGATCCATTTGTGGGTTATATTGCGACATTTATTGATGTGGGTGGTCTTATGACAAACTCATATGACAAAGTATAGTTTGGGCCCTGTGTGTGTGTGTGTGTGTGTGTGTGTGTGTGTGTGTGTGTGTGCACTCACGTGGGGTTCACTCTCTGCGCCTTTCTCCTCCACGCACATCCAATGTTTGCATTGCGCTCCTGCCGTCCACCGCATCAGTGACCTGCTGTGAGCTTGGAACCGCCCTGTGAGCTCCCTTGGCCGGCTTGCTTTTTAACCTGATCCACTCTCACGGGGTCCCAGAAGGGGGGTCAGAATCACTTAGCCGCATACCTTAGAACAAAGCAAAATAAACAGCCAAACTTAGGCTATGGAAAAATTGCTGTTTACCCTCCTCTGTTCCTATAGAAATGGCTGATATTCTCCCTGGCTTGTCTTTTAGTACAATGGTGCAGAATAGGTCATATCCCAGCTAGCACATTTGGTTCCTTGGAAGTTGTGGGAACGTAAGTGTTTGGTTTCTCATTTGTTCTGCGAACAAAGCTACACGTTTCCTGACCAGTGAACTCGAACCTTTTGAGAACGAAAGTGAATTTTTAGGTTACAGGGAGGTTCTGATTCCCTGAAAGTTCTCCTGGAAGGTTTTATTAACTTTCTGAGAATGGAAATAATAGGTTATTTGAAAGTAATTAAATAACGTTCTGAGAACATGCTTAAATAAGACTTTTAATAACACTGCTAGCTTAGTTTGGGCTAACTTTTTTGAACTCCAATCACAGATAGAACACATGGAAAGGAATTTTCTTAGGCATTAATCATGCAAACATTTATTGTGGCACGGCATCAGTGAGAATCAAATCAATGATCTCCTGTTCTCTATCCATGGAATTAGTCCACTGTGCCACCATAATGGAGCTAGCATTGCATGTTTGTTTTTTTACTCGTATAAAGCTGTTTATTTTTGTCTATTCAAACAGACCCCATTTTAAAGGAAACAAGTGCTCATTAAGATCAGGGCCCGTATCAGGGCCCAAAGTATCTCAGAAAAGGTCCTAAGAATCCTGTTAAAACCTGTTTTATGGGCCTCCCGGGTGGCGCAGTGGTTTAAAGCTTGGGAAATCTTTTTGTATCCAAATCCGGCTTTAAACTTCTTCACAACAGTATCTCGGACCTGCCTGGTGTGTTCCTTGTTCTTCATGATGCTCTCTGCGCTTTTAACGGACCTCTGAGACTATCACAGTGCAGGTGCATTTATACGAAGACTTGATTACACACAGGTGGATTGTATTTATCATCAATAGTCATTTAGGTCAACATTGGATCATTCAGAGATCCTCACTGAACTTCTGGAGAGAGTTTGCTGCACTGAAAGTAAAGGGGCTGAATAATTTTGCACGCCCAATTTTTCAGTTTTTGATTTGTTAAAAAAGTTTGAAATATCCAATAAATGTCGTTCCACTTCATGATTGTGTCCCACTTGTTGTTGATTCTTCACAAAAAATACAGTTTTATATCTTTATGTTTGAAGCCTGAAATGTGGCAAAGGGTCGCAAAGTTCAAGGGGGCCGAATACTTTCGCAAGGCACTGTATGAGATGAGTAATGTAGGGTATGAGAACATTGTATAAAGTGCCAATGTTTAAAGTGGCTAGTGATACATTTAATTACATCAAGATGGTAAGATGCATTAGATGGTATAGCGTACAGTATATACATATGAGATGAGTAATGTAGGGTATGTAAACATTATATAAAGTGCCATTGTTTAAAGTGGCTAGTGATAAATTGATTACATCAATTTGTCCATTATTAAAGTGTTTAGAGTTGAGTCAGTATGTTGGCAGCAGCCACTCATTGTTAGTGACGGCTGTTTAACAATCTGATGGCCTTGAGATAGAAGCTAGTGCCCAAAAGCATGGACAGCGCCACTGAGGACTTTCACCAATTTTAAGTAGTCAACTACATCTCAGAAAAGGTCCTAGGAATCCTGTTAAAACCTCTTTTAAGACAACAAGAAATCCCAGCTCAGAGTAGGTTTTAGGATTATGTGGCCAGACAAACTTTGAGCCAGGAATACATTTAAACAGGAAAGTCAGTTAAGAACAAATTCTTATCTACAATGACAGCCTACCAGTGAACAATGGGTTAACTGCCTTGTTCAGGGGCAGAATTACAGATGTTTGCCTTGTCAGCTCAGGGATTATGAACCAGCAACCATTCAGTTACTGGCTCAATGCTCTAACCACTGGGCTACCTGCCGCCCCAGGACAGCTTGAGGTAAAACAAAGATCAGGATGACGCTCATTGACATTGTTGCAAATGATGGGAAATAACCAATCACGGTAAGGCATCGCCAATTGTGAACTTTGTAGCACACTTCAGACAACCACAGTGAATGTGACTGTGCATCAAATTTTGCAACGGAAAAACGTTTGATGTCATTTTTGCCTGACACGATCACTTTGCCTACTCTATTATCTAATATGTAGGAATACATAACCTTTTTTTTTTTAACCAATTCTGATGGTTGTTACAAGTGGAATTTGGACAATATTACAGTTATATCAACACACTCGTCACTCCCGTTTTAACAACTCTAAATTGCTTTGACACAGTAGGCATCAAGTCACTTGCCAATAATGCTGCATAAAACTTTTGAAAGGTCTATAATTTTCATTCAACTCAATCAAAGTTAACAGAACCCCTAGATGCCTTCATTTGCCAAATGTATAGGCATGAAGTGTCCTAAATATCTGTCGACTAGGTGGGAGTCTTATGACTAAAGAGGCTTCATACATAGTTTTTTTGTTTTAACCAATAAGAGTATGAATAAAACGTCTCTATTCTCAGCACTTAAGACAAATGTTCTACTCTGAGACGCTTTGTGGATACGGACCCAGGTCACCAGGAGGGATCAGCCAATGAATTATCCTCATGAGGAAACATTCCATAACTCCAGGTAGCAGGTAATCACCAACCTTGGCTTTATACCTGTGCAAACCACACACTCTAGGTGGCAGTGTGCACACTTTCAGTTTGTTTGACAACTCATAGAAATAGTAGAAGATGAAAATTGGAGACGGACTCATCACAGTACCACAGTATGAGTCGTAATACCCATAAAACCTAATGGTCAAACAGGGAAATGTTTTTTTTTTAAATTCACCATTCATTTTTCCCATAGGGGATTTTAGAAGGGCTGTATTCTGTTTAGACTGACCCTGGTGTAATGTTTTGATTACCGTGCAAATCTCTCTAGGATATAGTGACTTTTGTCAATGCCTGTATTTATTCCACCAAAATTAAATGCAAATTAGTTGCTAATGTGGGTGTCATAAAGAACCACAAATGCCATGATGATCTGGACGAGACTGCTGAAGGTAAGAATCTCTGGATTAACTATCTAATGTTAGCTAAATGTAGTAATGAATAAATTGGCTAGATTTCTTTAAATTGACAATTCTGTGAACTGTCTTGTGCAAGTTTTTATTTTATTTCATTTATTTCACCTTTATTTAACCAGGTAAGCTAGTTGAGAACAAGTTCTCATTTGCAACTGCGACATGGCCAAGATGAAGCATAGCAGTTTGACACATTCAACAACACAGAGTTACACATGGAATGAACAAAACATACAGTCAATAATAAAATAGAAAAAAAAGTCTATATACAGTGAGTGCAAATAAGGTCAGAATAAATTGACAGAATACCTGTTAGCAAAGGTGTTAGCTAGAGATGACGTGCAGGAGCTTGTAGGGATTTGTAGTTTTGCATGACATCTACTTTGACCCTAATTAGTGTGTGGCTTACCTCGCTGGTGCTGGCAGCAGAGCCTGGGACTATATTCAACTCCACCTCTGCTTACTGTGTGACCCTGCTGGGGCCCTGCCCACCTGGAAAGAGGTACGCATCCTTACTCTATTAATTAAATTAAAATGGCTTTATTGACATGGGAAAAATATGTTTACATTGCCAAAGCAGGTGAAATAGATAATAAACAAAAGTGAAATAAACAATAAAAAATGAACAGTAAACATTACACTCACAAAAGTTCCAAAGGAATAGAGGCAATTAACATGTAATATTATGTCTATATACGGTGTTGTAACAATGTGCAAATAGTTCAAGTACAAAAGTGAAAATAAATAAACATAAATATGGGTTGTATTGACAATGGTGTTTGTTCACTGGTATATCACCCATAGATATGGGAGTTTATCAAAATTGGATTGGTTTAAAAAAAATGTGCGTCTGTGTAATCTGAGGGAAATATGTGTCTCTGATATGGTCATACATTTGGCATGAGGTTAGGAAGTGCAGCTCAGTTTCCACCTCATTTTGTGGGAAGTGTGCACATAGCCTGTATTCTCTTGAGAGCCAGGTCGGCCAACGGCAGCCTCTCTCAATAGCAAGGCTATGCTCACTGACTGTGTACATAGTGAAAGCTTTCCTTAATTTTGGATCAGTCACAGTGGTCAGGTACTCTGCCACTGTGTACTCTCTGTTTAGGGCCAAATAGCATTCTAGTTTGCTTTGGTTTTTTGGTAATACTTTCCAATATGTCAAGAAACTATATTTTTGTTTTCTCATAATTTGGTTGGCTCTAATTGTGTTGCGCATCTCTCTGTCTCTGTGATCTCTCTCTCTCTGACTCTCTCTCTCTCTCTGACTCTCTCAGACTCTCTCTCTCAATTCAATTCAATTATATTCAAGGGCTTTATTGGCATGGGAAACATGTTAACTTTGCCAAAGCAAGTGAAGTAGATAATAAACAAAAGTGAAATAAACAATACAAATTAACAGTAAACATTACACTCACAGAAGTTCCAAAATAATAAAAGTATTTCAAATGTCATATTATGTCTATAGTATACAGTGTTGTAACAATGTGCAAATAGTTGAAGTACAAAATGGAAAATAAATCAACATAAATATGGGTTGTATTTACAATGGTGTTTGTTCTTCACTGGTTACCCTTTTCTTGAGGCAACAGGCCACAAATCTTGCTGCTGTGGATATGGGAGATAGATATGGGAGTTTATCAAAATTGGGTTTGTTTTTAAATTCTTAGTGGATTTGTGTAATCCGAGGGAAATATGTGTCTCTAATATGGTCATACATTTGGCAGGAGGTCAGGAGGTGCAGCTCAGATTTTCCTTAAATTTGGGTCAATGGTCAGGTATTCTGCCACTGTGTACTCTCTGTTTAGGGCCACATAGCGTTCTAATTTGCTTAGTTTTTTTGTAAATTCTTTCCAATGTGTCAAGTAAACAAATATTTTTGTTTTCTCATTATTTGGTTGGCTCTAATTATGTTGCTGTCCTAGGGCTCTGTTTGTGTTTTGTGAACAGAGCCCCAGGACCAGCTTGCTTAGGGGACTCTTCTCCAGGTTCATCTCTCTGTATGTGATGGCTTTGTTATGGAAGGTTTGGGAATCACTTCCTTTTAGGTGGTGCTAGAATTTAACAGCTCTTTTCTGGGCTCTCTCTATCCTCTCTCTCTCTCTAGTGCCAGCATACAAAGGTGTAAGGTATAGCCAATGTTACCAGTGGGACCCTGAATAATGCATCTATGTGGTAACTGGTCAGTCACTGATCAATCATGTGATTCTCTCGCTCTGCAGGTTAGATGGCTAGTTGTCATCAGAGGCTGGTATGGAAACCACATGTGGTGTCCATGTGTTTGATACAGTTCCATTTATTCAATTTCTGCCATTACAATGAGCCCGTCCTCCTATAGCTCCCACCTGCCTCCTCTGGCGTTCAACCACTTGTCAATCATGCACTTGATAGTTATTTGTAACTTTAATTGATTTTATGTTGAGAGAGAGAGATAGGCTTTACTAAATTTTCATAGGCAGCTGTTGTGTATGCAGTCCATCAAACAATGTTGTGGGCCTGCCTATCTGCAAAACAGTAGCAGACATTCTATTTCCCCACCGAACATAACATACAATCATAAATGTTGATTATGTGTTTCAGAGAAAGTATTTGGCTCAGTCGCAATTGTTAAAGTAGTAGATGAGAATATTTGTAGATTCAACAACACCCAGTCACGGGTGTGTTGCTTGCATCATAACCCTTTTTAGCCAATGAGAGAGCGACGTCGAGAAAAGGGGTGCCGGAGACGTAAAGCTTGTGCAACATGGCGACTCTCCGAAGAGACTACGGAGAGTGGAGATACAACCGCTTTTAAACCAGAAAATCCATATATTTGTGCCTTGTACAATGTGGCGGGTTTAGCCCAAGCTACGACATCTACAACATTGTAAACGATGTTTGCAGAGGTAAGTTCATACTCGCTTCAAGGCGAGTCTATAGTTTGTTTTCCGCGCTGGGCAGTGACAGCGTTGAGTGACAGCAGCCAAACAGCTAGCTAACCGTTTAGCATCCGACCACAGGTAAACATTGGACGATGAGCACCGACAGGCTTGTTTTGAAAAAAAAAAACCCTCCTTGCTCTGTCAGTTAGTCCAGGATTAGATAGCTAATACGATGAGCTGAAGTTATCCTTGGTGACAATACCGTGCTGGAATAAGCTCTCTGGCTAGGTGGAATAACCAACGTTATGCGTTTACATTATTATGAGTAACGACGTTGCTAACAGGAGAATCTCTTCAGCTCAACTGATTCAGGTGAGAATGGAATGGGCGCGTCCCAAAGTAGTTATTAACTAGCTGGCTAGTTAGCTGGTGGCTAGCCCATTCAAAAGTACATTCTTGGGCTAGGTGGCTAGCAACATCGATGTCAATTGCCCCATTTGCTTCCTAGCAATATAACTTAGCCTGCTAAATACTAGTAACGTTAGCTAACTTTAGTAATGTTAATTATTAACGTTAGATAATGTTATAGCACAACCTTATCAGAGTTAGTTAACTAGCTATGTGTCTTTCTGATTTGACATATTTAACCAACTCACTAGCTATCTAAGTAGTTAAGTTACTTGTTACTGTTTTGCCCTGTTCTGTGTGTAACATTAGCCATTTTGATGTTGGCCAGCTACATTTTGGTAAATACGTGACGTTTAGTCTGCCTGCCCCATCATTACATTATCTGGCTTACACCTGGAACTGTCACCAGTCAAGTTTCTGGTACCTTCTGTCATAAAATCTGTTATGTAGGCTAGCTATGTGTTCCAATTATGCCTATGCGGCTGCAACTACATTTCCTATGGTATTTAATTTAGCTAGCTAGCTACATGCAAAGTAGCTACAGTTCTCATCAAATGGGTAATAAGTAAGAGTTTCTATCCAGCCCCACTTCCTGTTCCTTTAAATGGGGCTAGTCAAGTTTCTATCCAGATCAGACCGGTGTCTGAAATGGATGTGTAAAGAACATATGACTGACTGCCTGTCATGTGGAATTGGGAGTTGTGTTCGTTCAGCAGTACTTCTCATTACTCTAATCTGTATTGTCTAAACTGACAGTGTTTTCCATTCCAAGGGTTTTATCTAAAGATAATGCTCTACGCCCATTGAGCCTGGTCTGTTTGACTAGACTACTTACCGGTAATGTAGTTATAACTGCTTATAAAGCAACTCTCTATATAGGCCCTTACAGTTCTCTGGTAACTAGGCCTACCTACCAGGTAAATATCCAACAGTTTTACCTTAGTATCAAGGCCCTTCCTATGTTGGAGACCTACGGTGTGTGTGTCTCTGCCCGGTGTGGTAGGCCTAATCTAGGTTAGACTATATCTCCTAGGTCTCTGCAGGGTGAGGTATTTTTATAGCGCTACTGCTTATAGTAAGTCACTCTCCTAATATATGTGTATGTATGTATATTTGTATAACTAGGCAAGTCAGTACAAAACAAATTTTTATTTACAATGACGGCCTACCGGGGAACAGTGGGTTAACTGCCTTGTTCAGGGGCAGTTCAACGACAGATTTTTACCTTGTCATCTCGGGGATTCGATCCAGCAACCTTTAAATTAATGGCCCAACGTTCTAAATAGTAGTCTACCTGCTGCCCCCTAACTCTGATTACTATCAGGTCTATATGACCTCACTGGGGTAAGTTTAAGTTGTGGCTGACATGGCACATTGTCTCCAGTTAATCTGGGATGTTATGGAAGAAAGAGGGCATTGTGTTGTGCTAGATATCACACCCAAGTATAAAACAGCATTCTTGTCTCTAACCTTTAGAGTTAACCAGTCACAACCTGAACACAACCTGGAGCACAGTAGCCAGCCTGACTGAAGGGAGTTGGCTGTTGTGGTGTAACTGGTCTTACAGTGTAATATGCACCCTCAAGGATATGTGTTTCTCTCACAGCTAAATCTCATTAGTATGTCTTAATCAAGGCTTAGTGACAGCGAGGCGTCAGTCCATCAGAACTGCTCCGCCACGCACGCACGCGCAGCCTGCATCAGTCTAAGGTCACCCTAATAGGGAACTTTAACTGGCCCAGGTCACAGTGCAGTTCTATGGGAGCAGGAGGAGCACGGAGCCCAGTATCCATCATACTGAGGCCTCCCAGCCCTGCTCAGCCCAGCTCCCTCACTCCCCTCTGGGAGCTCCACTCACTTTCTCAGAGGAGAGCTTTTTAATGTTCTGAGCTAATCCCTCAATTACTAACCCCTCACTCATTAAACCCTAACCCCTCACCCAATGTCAGTAACTCCTGACTGTCTTGGAGGCCAAGGGGGCTGTGCTGCTGACAAAGTTGAAACATACATTCGCTAACCCCTGACCTCTTAGCCAGAAAAGGACTGGCCACCCCTCAGAGCCTGATTCCTCTCTAGGTTTCTTACTACATTCCTGGCTTTCCAGGGAGTCTTTCATAGCCACTGAGCTTCTGTATCGGCATTGCTTGCTGTTTGGGGTTTTAGGCTGGGTATCTGTATTAGAGGTCGACGATTAATCGAAATGGCCTATTAATTAGGGCCGATTTCAAGTTTTCATAACGATCGGTATATTTGGACACAGATTTGGCCGATTGATTTTAATTTTATTTTTTTACATCTTTATTTAACTAGGCAAGTCAGTTAAGAAGACATTCTTATTTTCAATGACAACCTAGGAACGGTGGGTTAACTGCCTTGTTCAGGGGCAGAACGACAGATTTTTACCTTGTCAGCTCAGGGATTCAATCTTGCAACCTTACAGTTAACTAGTCCAACGCTCTAACCACCTGCCTCTCATTGCACTCCACGAGGAGCCTGCCTGTTACGCGAATGCAGTAAGCCAAGGTACGTTGCTAGCTAGCATTAAACTTCTCTTATAAAAATCAATCAATCAATCATAATCACTAGTTAACTACACATGGTTGATGATATTACTAGTTTATCTAGCTTGTCCTGCGTTGCATGTAATCGATGCGGTACGTATCGTTGCTCCAATGTGTACCTAACCATAAACATCAAGGCCTTTCTTAAAATCAATACACAGAAGTATATATTTTTAAACCTGCATATTTAGCTAAAAGAAATCCAGGTTAGCAGGCAATATTAACCAGGTGAAATTGTGTCACTTCTCTTGCGTTCATTGCACGCAGTCAGTGTATATGCAACAGTTTGGGCCGCCTAATTTGCCAGAATTTTACGTAATTATGACATAACATTGAAGGTTGTGCAATGTAACAGCAATATTTAGACTTATGGATGCCACCCGTTAGATAAAATACGGAACGGTTCCGTATTTCACTGAAAGAATAAACGTCTTGTTTTCGAGATGATAATTTCCGGATTCGACCATATTAATGACCTAAGGCTCGTATTTCTGTGTGTTATCATGTTATAACTAAGTCTATGATTTGATAGAGCAGTCTGACTGAGCGATGGTAGGCACCAGCAGGTTCGTAAGCATTCATTCAAACAGCACTTTCGTGCGTTTGCCAGCAGCTGTTTATGACTTCAAGCCTATCAACTCCCAAGATTAGGCTGGTGTAACCGATGTGACATGGCCAGCTAGTTAGCGGGGTGGGTAGTTGTTCCCCTTGCTCTGTATGGATAACGCTGCTTCGAGGGTGGCTGTTGTCGATGTGTTCCTAGTTCGAGCCCAGGTAGGAGCGAGGAGAGGGACGGAAGCTATACTGTTACACTGGCAATACTAAAGTGCCTGTAAGAACATCCAATAGTCAAAGGTATATGAAATACAAATCGTATAGAGAGAAATAGTCCTATAATTCCTATAATAACTACAACCTAAAACTTCTTACCTGGGAATATTGAAGACTCATGTTAAAAGGAACCACCAGCTTTCATATGTTCTCATGTTCTGAGCAAGGAACTTAAACGTTAGCTTTCTTACATGGCACATATTGCACTTTTACTTTCTTCTCCAACACTTTGTTTTTGCATTATTTAAACCAAATTGAACATGTTTCATTATTTATTTGAGGCTAAATTTATTTTATTGACCTGTTATATTAAGTTAAAATAAGTGTTCATTCAGTATTGTTGTAATTGTCATTATTACAAATACACATTTTTTTTTTAAATCGTCCGATTAATCGGTATCGGCTTTTTTTGGTCCTCCAATAATCGGTATCGGCGTTGAAAAATCGTAATCGGTCGACCTCTAATCTGTATAGCAGTTTGTGACAACTGCTGATGTAAAAAGGACTTCATAAAATACATTTGATTGATTACCCCCTAACCCCTCAGTCACTGCCATTGGTCACAGGGGCTGTGGCAAGGAAGGGAAGTGAAACCTGTATGCCTGCCTCACTGACATACTGGGCATGAGGTGACTTCATGTGGCAGGGAGTTGTGCAATGTCCTACAACTGATTTTGTTTTTTAGGGAGTTTACAAGGAATGCTTTGTGCTGCTTCAGTCTGGAACCCTCAGCTCTTGTATGGAACCCTCAGCTCTTGTATGGAACCCTCAGCTCTTGTATGGAACCCTCAGCTCTTGTATGGAACCCTCAGCTCTTGTCCTGTGATAGTTTGTGAACACCTGTGTCATCCTCTCCAGTCTCCACTAGTCTGTAGTCTGGTACAGTAGTGTACTGGGGAGTGGAGGCTCTCTAAGTCAGTGGAGGAGTGGGTCAGCTAGCGCAGTCTGTAAGTAGTAGAAGTTAACCCTGTAGTGGTTTAATAAGCCCTGTCATCCTCTAGCTCAGGGTTTGTTAAACTATGGATCGGGAGCCAAAGTGGGCCCTGGGCACTTGAGGTGGGTTGCGAGTTATGAGAATACATCTAGATTTGCACACTATTTCTTCTTAATTTGGGTCATTGAAGGACGATTAGGGTCCCGGGAGGACTGTCGGGTTGAATGATGGACATTATACAGTGGAGTGTATGAGAGACAGGACAGCCAGGCATGACTACAGGCAGCTGTAGGGCAGACTCTTCGCAGCTGTCTGAGGCTATGGTGGGCAGAGAGGAGTTTTATTAAAACGTCTGAGCCCTTTCTGTTGGAATGGTTTTCCTGAACCTTCTTGCTACCGTACATTATCACAGAAGACAAGCATCATTTGTGACGAGTTGTTTTGTTGTGGCTGGTGAGCTGTCGTTTTGTATTCTCTCCCACTAGTCCCTCTGTCTGTCTTTAGCCCTGATAAGGTTAGCCTCTATCAAAGTAGAGGGGGCTAGCCAGTAGCCATATCATAACTTGGCCTACCTGTCTGTCCCTATATTCAGACAGTGATTGTTCCGTGGCGGCTCCACTGTGACGCTGGTGCTCTGATAACCCTAGCCCAGGCCCGCTCATATGGGCCCTCTAACACCATTACGGGTGTGTGTGTGTGTCGAGTCAAGGACGTCTGCTAGCAGCCAGGCACCTCGTGAATGAGAAGAGGCCTCCTTATCCCTGCTGTTGTTAGTAGTATAAAGACCCTGATTGACTGAATACCAGGCGGGTCTAACAATCAAGAGTGTTTGCGGTATGTTCATTTCTCTGTTAGGGTGTCTGAGTAACATTCTGTAGGTTGTGTCTCTGATGATACCTGGCTAGTATGCTGCTTCTCACCAGAGCTAGTCTAGGGAAGAATTTGCGATTTAGCCTGAAATATAGGCCTAGCTGTGACAGCCCATCCTCTTAGCTACTGTAGTATACGTATGGTACAGTGCAAGCTAATGTTTCTAAATTCCCCTGTTTGTAATAATGTAATGTAATAGGCTGTGTAACACAGAGGTCAATAACCTGCAGTAGTCAGTCAGTGCCATGTGTTGTTATTTGGCCATGATGACTTTGTTGTTTACTCTCAGGTGAATGTGTTAGCAGCAAGGGACTGACAAGCCTGTTTCATTATGTGAGCGAGGGGAAACGCTATGTGTGTGTATTGTGCACTTGTACAATGTGCGACTTTGCGCGCGCACGTGTGTGTGTTTGTGAATAAAGTTGTGTAAGGGATAGCCCGGCTCTATCCAGCGTGGTTGATTGGAACAGATGGTGTATGTTAAATCTGTGTAAGCTGGAATGATTCAGAGTATGCTGCTACTAGCTCCTGCCTAGTGTGACGCTTATAGCTGTAATACTGCTGTACTACTCAACACCATCACCCTGACCCCTGGAAAGGTCAAGACATATCCAGTGTGTGTGTCCTTATAGCTGTAATACTGCTGCAGTACTCAACACCACCATCAGCTTTTACACAGAAGCGTGAGTGTCCTGACCTCTGGAAATGTGTTCTCCCCTCAATCTTAGCTAGCTAATTAGTTATACTGTATCTAAATGAAATCTGGAGACATAACAATGATGACAAAAGCTTTTCCTACTAATTATTTGCCTCCTTTTGAAATGTCATTGTGTTTCCAAGCCACAGTAATGCACTTTTCCCTAAATCTTCATCGGCACTAGTGATGCACCGATATGACATTTTTGGCAAATACCGATATCCAAAATTTTCCTTGCCAAAAAAAACTATACCGATATTTAAAATGTTACTGTCCTTTTACGTACAGTTAAATAGTTGAAACACACACACTGACCAAAAAGTTATTTTGTTGCCATTTATATGTATGTCTCCATTACCAGAAAAACATAATTAAAACCTATTTCTTTCACTTACTTGCTGTGTTGTTTCATTGTTCATTTGTTCAGTCTCAACCAGGATTTCATCATACATGTCAAGCAGTTAAGTTTCAGCTCTGTCTGTCCGTGGCCTCTCTTCCTCGGTGCGCACTGTCACTGTATCCGTTTCCATCTTGTCCAGCTGTCTAACATTTCACGTAAACCCTGTTCCTTGTCTAAGTAGCGGTCCTTGTACCTAGCATCAAGCATGGTGGTGACAGTAGATGCTCAGACATAATGCCACCGAATCGCTTGTTCACAGCCTCTAGTAAAGTACTTTTCCAAGTTAACCCCAAGGTCTGTGTTGACAGACCCAATCCATTGTAAAGGGTTTAAACATGGTTTCCTATGCTTGTTCAATGAACCATAAACAATTAATGAACATGCACTTGTGGAACGGTTGTTAAGACACTAACAGCTTACAGACAGTAGGAAATTAAGGTCACAGTTATGAAAACTTAGGACACTAAAGAGGCCTTTCTACTGACTCTGAAAAACACCAAAAGAAAGATGCCCAGGGTCCCAGCTCATCTGCGTGAATGTGCCTTAGGCATGCTACAAGGAGGCATGAGGACTGCAGATGTGGCCAGGGCAATAAATTGCAATGTCCGTACTGTGAGACACCTAAGACCATGCTACAGGGAGACAGAACGGACAGTTGATCATCCTCGCAGTGGCAGACCACGTGTAACAACACCTGCACAGGATCGGTACATCCGATCAACACACCTGCAGGACAGGTACAGGATGGCAACAACAACTGCCCGAGTTACACCAGGAACGCACAATCCCTCCATCAGTGCTCAGACTGTCCTCAACAGGCTGAGAGAGGCTGGACTGAGGGCTTGTAAGCCTGTTGTAAGACAGGTCCTCACCGGCAACAACGTCGCCTATGGGCACAAACCCACCATTGCTGGACCAGACAGGACTGGCAAAAAGTGCTCTTCACTGACACGTCGCGGATTGGTCTCACCAGGGGTGATGGTCGGATTCGCGTTTATCGTTGAAAGAATGAGCGTTACACCGAGGCCTGTACTCTGGAGCGGGATCGATTTGGAGGTGGAGGGTCCGTCATGGTCTGGGGCAGTGTGTCACAGCATCATCGGACTGAGCTGTTGTCATTGCAGGCCATCTCAACGCTGTGCGTTACAGGGAAGACATCCTCCTCCCTCATGTGGTACCCTTCCTGCAGGCTCATCCTGACATGACCCTCCAGCATGACAATGCCACCAGCCATACTGCTCGTTCTGTGCATGATTTCCTGCAAGACAGAAATGTCAGTGTTCTGCCATGGCCAGCGACGAGCCCGGATCTCAATCCCATTGAGCACGTCTGGGACCTGTTGGATCAGAGGGTGAGGGCTAGGGTCATTCGCCCCAGAAATGTCCGTGAACTTGCAGGTGCCTTGGTGGAAGAGTGAGGTAACATCTCACAGCATGAACTGGCAAATCTGGTGCAGTCCATGATGAGGAGATGCACTGCAGTACTTAATGCAACATCAGATATTGACGGTTACTTTTGACCCCCCCCCACCCTTTGTTCAGGGACACATTATTCAATTTCTGTTAGTCACATGTCTGTGGAACTTGTTCAGTTTACGTCTGTTGTTGAATCTTGTCATGTTCATACAAATATTTACACATTTTAAGTTTGCTGAAAATAAACGCAGTTGACAGTGAGAGGACGTTTCTTTTTTTGCTGAGTTTCTTTATAAACCTTCCTCCTGTATTGATGGTTCTCTTCCCTCAGCCACTTTATCTATCTAATGTAAATGACCTGAGCTGATAGATAGACCGCTCACAATGTTATCCTGATCACTATCAGGCTCTTCAGTAAGAGGGATCAGCAGCAGGGTGGCTCTACAGTGGGAGGGATCAGCAGCAGGGTGGCTCTACAGTGGGAGGGATCAGCAGCAGGGTGGCTCTACAGTGAGAGGGATCAGCAGCAGGGTGGCTCTACAGTGAGAGGGATCAGCAGCAGGGTGGCTCTACAGTGGGAGGGATCAGCAGCAGGGTGGCTCTACAGTGGGAGGGATCAGCAGCAGGGTGGCTCTACAGTGGGAGGGATCAGCAGCAGGGTGGCTCTACAGTGGGAGGGATCAGCAGCAGGGTGGCTCTACAGTGGGAGGGATCAGCAGCAGGGTGGCTCTACAGTGGGAGGGATCAGCAGCAGGGTGGCTCTACAGTGAGAGGGATCAGCAGCAGGGTGGCTCTACAGTGGGAGGGATCAGCAGCAGGGTGGCTCTACAGTGGGAGTGATCAGCAGCAGGGTGGCTCTACAGTGGGAGTGATCAGCAGCAGGGTGGCTCTACAGTGGGAGGGATCAGCAGCAGGGTGGCTCTGACTCAGATCATGGACAGATCACTTTCAATTTGTTTATTCCCCTGGGGTCCTCCTTTCACACAATACTTTATAGCAGAGCTCTCTGAACCTGTTCCTGGAGACCTACCGTCCCAGGGCTCAACGCTGAACTTTTTTACAAGGAGCATGTGTGCCCCAAAGTTGAAAAAAATACATGTAGGACCACAGTGAAAAGTATTTTTAGATATTAAAGCTAGAATCCTTAATTTTTCTAGGCACTCTGATGCTCCTAAATAAAATTGTCAGGTCGCTGGGCCTCCCGAGTGGCGCAGAGGTCTAAGGCACTGCAGTGCTTGAGCCGTCACTACAGATGCAGGTTCGATCTCGGGCTGTGTCGCAGCTGTCCGCGACCAGGAGACCCATGAGGCGACACACAATTGACCCAGCGTCGTCCGGTTTAGGGGAAGTTTTGTTCAGCCGGGATGTCCTTGTCCCATCGCGCTCTAGCGACTCCTGTGGTGGGCCGGGCACACTGCACGGTCGCCAGGTGTACAGTGTTTCCTCTGACACATTGGTGTGGCTTGGCTTCCGGGTTAGGTGGGCGTTGTTAAGAAGCTGTGAGGCTTGGCAGGGTTGTGTTTCTGAGGACTCATTGCTCTCAACCTTCGCCTCTCCCGAGTCCGTACAGGAGTGGCAGCGATGGGACAGGACTCTACCAATTGGATATCACAAAATTGGGGAGAAAAGGGTGGTCAAAGAGAGAAATTCCAGGTCGCACAACAAAATATTTTATATATGCGAGTGAAATGGTCACACTATAGAGCCCTGCGTCCTGTAGGTTTTCATTCCAACCCTAATCTAGCACACCTAGATTGGAGAGCCTGGCCTATGTGTGAACAGTACACTTCCCTTCAGTAGCTTGTCTGTGATAACTATGGGAAAATCTCAATTGCATACCCCTAGCATCCTAGGAGTATGCAATTGAGATTCTCCCCATGGCCTAATTCTCCCTCCCTTCCTGCATCTGGAGTGCCTGCTTCCTCTAGTGACACACACACACAGTAGCATTCTCACCTCACCTATTGCGATTTTCCTTCCTGCACCTGGAGTGCCACATTCCACCTGAGTGCCCCCTCTGTGACTGTCACACTCCTGTGGGTGGACACACACCTGCCTCACCCATATCACTTCACCTAGCACTCCTGGAACCTTTAGCTCTCACAGCAAACATCTGAAGAATGTAAACAAAACAAATGAACTGTGATCTAGACCCTGGTAGACAATCCTCATGCAAAATAGATTCCGGACCAGCTTTAGCTGTTAGCCTGGCTGTCTTTCAAGTAGCCTGAAGAATCCCTCAGATGTAGGCTAATGACCTGAGGTAATGAATAAACCCGTTGTATCTTGTTCGCTTGTGGGATGTGTTCCAGTGTTGGCTGGAGACTGGGTTACGTACAGAGTCTGCTAGCATAAGCTTGCTTGTGTTAGCCTGCATTTAGGCTGTGTGAGACTAAAGGATGCAGTGAGAAAGCTAGCATAGCATTAGCAGTTAGCTTGTAAGCATGAAACTGGGTCACCGGTAGATAAGCGACTTAACTCCAACATATGTCTTCTACAGAGGTCCAATGCAGCCGTTTTTTAAAATCTCAATATCAAATCATTTCTGGGTAACAATTAAGTACTATACAGTGATTGTTTTAAATTAAAATTGTCAAAAAGTAACAAAATAGCTTCTTAGCAAAGAGCAATTTCTCAAGCAAGAATTTTGCTAGGTCTGTCTGGGAGTGGTCTGATTGGGGAGGGGGAACTAGCAGTTATTGGCAGAGAGATTTGGAACTCTTTCTTATTGGTCTATTAACTAGTCACAAGTCAGGCCAAAACTCCATCCCACCAAAACAGGCTCAAATTTCAGGCAGACTTTCCAAACAGCTCTTACACTAAAAGGGCATTATCATAATTGTCACAATTTCACAGTATTCTTCCAACCTATGTGGAAATATACATATAAAAAAAACGCTGGCAAATCATGTTTTTTGACTGCATTGGTCCTTTAAGTTGTGATGCGCCTAGAAGAGTGTGCTGCCAGTACTGGTAAAAATGTCCATTGTTTTTATGCTTACCTTGTATCTGTTTGTCTGTAATTGCAAGCTTTTCTTTGGGTGCTGAAATCTGTAGTAGTCTGTCAAATTGCGCCCCGTAATCCACTGTTTTCCAATGAAGTAGGAAGTTAGCGACTTCAAACATGCAGTAACTCAATACTTATAAAATATGTCATTATTTAATGCTTACTGTGCACCTGTGCTTGTCCTGATTGCTATAGAGTTGTCAGTTTTGAATCCATAGTTTTTGATAAATAGCCTTCTCTGTTTCCCCTGCCAAATCAAAAACATCTGATTTTTGATGGGGTCCTCCTCCTCTGCTAACAAACAGAGGTTGCTTAAAATGTTACTTTTGTCAAAAACTACAGATTTCAGCACCCAAAGTAAAGCTTGCAGTTACACAGGACAAACCTAGAGAAGGAAAACATTAAATAATGGACAGCTTTACAATTATTGACTGATAGTGACTCGATGTAGTTGGCGGTACATTCTTCTGGGCGAATCACAACTTCTCTCCGTAGAAGACATTATACACCAAGTGTACAAAACATTAGCAACACCTGCTCTTTTCATGACATAGACTGCCCAGGTGAATCCAGGTGAAAGATATGATCCCTTATTGATGTCACATGTTGAATCCACTTCACTCAGTGTAGATAAAGGGGAGGAGACCGGTTAAAAAAGTATTTTTAAGCCTTGACACAATTGAGACACGGATTGTGTGTGTGCCTGTGTGTGTGCCTGTGTCTGTGCCTGTCCCTGTGTGTGTGTGCCTGTGTGTGCGTGCCATTTCAGTGGGTGAATAGGCAAGACAAAATATTTAAGTGCCTTTGAACAGGGTGTGGTAGTAGGTGTCAGGCGCACCGGTTTGATTGTGTCAAGAACTGCAACACTGCTGGGTTTTTCACACTAAACAGTTTCCTGGGCCAGCTACCCTGTGGAAGGCTTTCGATGCCTTGTAGAGCAGTGGTTCTTAACCTGGGTTCGATCGAACCCCAGGGGTTCGGTGAGTCATTCTCAGGGGTTCGGCGGAGGTCAAGACACACATTCGATTAATATGATTCGTGATGACACGCTCCGCTTGGCCATCATTGGCTGCAGGTGATCACGCTACATCGCTTGGTCTATCTGTGCTGCAGGGAATTTGGTGCGCTTAGTAGTCAACTTGTGATTTCTTTCTTAATATTTTAATCCCTTCATACTTACTATGTCGAGCAAAAAAAGAAAGTGGTCGGACGAATATGTACAATATGGATTTACATGTATAACCGAACGTGATGGGAGTCAGTGTCCTAACTGCATGATTTGCAATGCCAAGTTGAGCAATTCTAGTCTAGCACCGGCAAAACTAAGAGAACACTTCCTTAAGCTGCATGGAGATGGAAAATACAAGAACACAACGCTCGCTGAATTCAAGGTGAAGAGAGCCAGATTCGATGAAAAGGCTACTCTGCCTGTTCTCGGCTTTGTACCCATCAACAAACCGATCCTCACAGCATCGTACGAAGTTGCTTACCTGATCGCAAAGCAGGGCAAACCACACACCATTGGTGAAACACTCATAAAACCAGCTACGTTGAAGATGGCGAATATCATGCTGGGAAAAGAGGCCGAAGTTAAGTTATCCCAAATTCCTCTTTCAAATGACACCATCAGCGACAGAATAGAGGACATGAGCAAAGACATCTTGGCTCAAGTAGTTGCAGATCTGATTTCAAGCCCGGCAAAATTCAGCCTTCAACTCGACGAGACCACAGACGTTTCCAATCTAAGCCAGCTTGCTGTATTCGTGCGCTATGTGAAAGACGACGTGATAAAGGAATAATTTTTATTTTGTAAGCCTCTTACAACAACAACTAAGGCAGCCGATGTGAAGAAACTTGTGGATGACTTCTTCAAAGACAACAATCTTTTGTGGGATATGGTTTCTGCAGTTTGTTCGGACGGAGCTCCAGTCATGCTGGGAAGAAAGTCTGGTTTTGGTGCGCTAGTGAAAGCCGATGCACCACACATCATTGTTACGCATTGTATTCTGCACAGGCATGCGTTGGCAACAAAAACCTTTCCTCCAAAACTGGCAGAAGTATTAAAAATTGTAGTGGAATGCGTGAACTATGTGCGAACTAGTGCTCTGCGGCATCGCATCTTCAGTGAGCTGTGTAAAGAAATGGGCTCTGAATTCGAGGTACTTCTGTACCATTCTAACGTTAGGTGGTTATCCCGGGGACAGGTGCTGAATCGTGTTTTTGCCGTGCGTGTGGAATTAGCCCTGTTTTTGCAAGAGCACCAACATTGTCATGCAGATTGCTTAAAAAATTCTGAGTTCATTCTCATTTTAGCGTACATGGCCGATATCTTCGCAGCTCTCAATCATCTCAATCAAAAGATGCAGGGCGGTGGAGTCGACATCATCGAAGCGGAGGAAAACCTGAAGGCTTTTCAAAAAAAGCTACCGTTATGGAAACGACGAACAGAGAACAATAACTTCGCAAACTTTCCCCTGCTGGACGACTGTGTAAGTAAGATCGAAGATGTATCTGGAATCGGAGACATTTCTGTACCCGCTGAACTGAAGCAAGCAATTGCCACGCACTTAGATGAGCTTGCAAATTCTCTCGACGGATACTTCCCTACAAGAGAGTCATATCCAGCATGGGTGAGACAGCCGTTCACGTTTAGTGTTGAGACAACAGATGTCAATGATGAATACCTCGATGAAATCATTGAAATTCAGCAGAGCCAGGTTCAACAGCAACTCTTCAGAACAACAACGCTTTCAACGTTTTGGTGTCAACAAATGGTAACGTACCCTGTTATTGCTAAGAAAGCTCTGGAGATTTTCATACCGTTTGTTACAACATATCTTTGCGAGCAATCCTTTTCGAGGATGCTGGACATAAAAACGAAGAAAAGGAACAGACTTTGTTGCGAAAATGACATGAGAGTGGCACTTGCCAAGGTGAAGCCGCACATTTCTGAACTGGTCTCTGAAAGGCAACAGCAGAAGTCACACTGATTTGCAGTAAATATTCATTATTATGTTTTTGTTTTTGTGTGAAAATGATCATCTGTGTGAAAATGTTTTGATGATTTTGTTCTTTGAACACAGTGATGTTGATGCACGGTTCATTTTGTGCACCAGTCAAATATATACCTATGTTTTGAATTAGATTTTTTCTTTCAATTAAGAAGGGTTCGGTGAATGCGCATATGAAACTGGTGGGGTTCAGTACCTCCAACAAGGTTAAGAACCACTGTTGTAGAGTCTATGCCCTGACAAATTACAAGTGCTAGCATTAGCAGTTAGCTTGCTAGTGTTAGGCTGTAGGCTGTGTGAGATCGGGTTAGGATGCAGTGAGAGAGCTAGCAATGTTAGCAGTGAGGTCAGCAGTTAGTTGATCTTTTTCCTGCTCTGACAATAACAGGTAACCTGAGGATGAGAAACTCTCCCTCTCACTTTCTCTCGATCTGACTTTCTGTAGTGTTTTATATTTTATTTAACTAGGCAAGTCAGTTAAGAACAAATTATTTACAATGACGGCCTTCCCCGGCCAAACCTGGACGACGCTGGGCTAATTGTGTGCCGCCCTATGGGACTCCCAATCACGGCCGGATGTAATATAGCCTGGATTTGAACCAGGGACTGTAGTGACGCCTCTTGCACTGAGATGAAGTGCATTAGGCTGCCACAGTTAATATGTGAAATTAGGTGGGTGATTGCTATACGTTAACCCCCTCCCTCCCCCTCCAGGCCAGTCTGTCTGTGTGGGGATGGGGGGGTCTAGGAGTGGTGCTGTTCCTCATCACTTTTGGACCCTTCGCTATCTTCTACCTGGCCTTCTATATCTGCTGCGTTGTAGGCGGGTAAGTGTGTAAAACCTGTTTGAAGTTAAATCCTTTATAGATGTGTTTATGTGAAATTATCTGTCTTGGTTGTATCCCAGCTTTCAATAGGTTTTTACTGAGATTACTAATGAATCTGGTTTACATGTCTTCTTCCTCTTCTCCTCCTCCTCCTCCCCCTTCCACTCTTCTCCCTCTCTCCTCTCCTCCAGTGGTTTTGCGGTCACTCTGTTGTTTGGGAAGACCAACTCAGAGAGACATCTTGAGAAGTGTGAGCACTCCTACCTGCCAGCCACGCAAACGGGTATACTGAAGGTAGGATGCACACACTCACCAACACACACTCACACAAATGACTCTCTCTCCCCTCCCCCTCCATATCTTTCTTTATCTCTCTCTCCCCCCCTCTCTTTCTCCCCCCCAGACGTTGGATGAGATGAGGTTGGAGCAGAAGCCTATAAAGATAGACAGGAGACTGACTGGCTCCAACTACATAGACGAGCCTCTGCAACAGGTAAGTAACAGATGGATGGGCAAGTGAAAACAAACGGAGAGGGAGCACAGTGCTGACACAGATACTTTCTGCTTACTGGGCTCTGTCTATACAACTGTGATTGAAGCCAAGTCACCAGTTTTAGTCTGCAACTATCTCAATGCAGACATTTATGTCTCTGTAGCAAAGGGGTGTGTTTGAATTTCTGCCTGTCTTAGTGGATGTTTATGTACGTGTCTCAGTGTTGAACATAACAGAGATATTCCCTCTGTTAGTCCTAGAGAACGATAGCTGTGACTGAAATGTGTCCACTAAAGGGCTAGTTAGTTGCTATAGCAGCCAGATAAAGTGAGGACATGTCTTTAAGTAGCCTAATTAGATCATGACCTGCCTGGATCAGCAGCCCCACTGTCTCTCTGCAGATGTGTGTGTGTGTGTGTATATGTGGTTTATCTCCCTCTTGTGTTCTGTATGGCCACTGTGGGTTTAATGAAAATGGACTTCTCACCTACAATAATGACTGGCCAGTTTCTCACACTCTCTCCCTCTCCAGGTCATCCAGTTTGCATTGAGAGATTATATTCAGTATTGGTATTACACTCTGAGTGAGGATGAGTCTTTCCTGCTGGAAATCAGACAGACTGTCCAGAACGCTTTGGTCCAGTTCTCTACACGGTAACATTCTATTACTGCTATATTACTGGTGATTTCCTGCTCTTCCTTACTTCTCTATAACTACTGTGTTTTTATTATACAGGTCTAAAGAGGTGGACTGGCAGCCTTATTTCACCACCAGACTGGTGGATGACTTCGCTACTCACCTCCGAGTCTTCAGAAAGGCCCAGGACAGACTGGAGCGCAGGGATGACAATAAACAGAGTAGGAATACACATCCACCGACAGACAGGCGCTCTCTCTCTCTGACATGATGATGATGATGATTGTGGTGATGTTGATGGTGTTAATTGTGGTAATGACAATTGTGTTGATGAAGGTGACGCTTGTGGTGATGTGTTTCTAGGGGACTTGTCGGAGGAGATGGTGGAGTCATTCTTTGAGGCGGAGGTAGAGATGGAGAGGAGCGTCTGCAGAGACGTGGTCTGCACCTCCCTGAAGGATGAAGAAGGTAGACACACACACACACTTTCCATTAGAGCGAAGAAGATTCACACGCTGCACCTCAACAAGGAAGTTGAAGCAACTTTGAGCCTGTGTGTGTGTGTGTGTGTGTATATATACACTGAGTGTACAAAACATTAAGAACACCTGCTCTTTCCATGACATAGACTGACCAGGTGAATCCAGGTGGAAGCTGTTATCACTTATTGATGTTACCTGTTAATTCCTTCAGTCAGTGTAGATGAGGAGACAGGTTAAATAAGGATTTTAAAGCCTTGAGACAATTGAGACATGGATTGTGTATGTGGGCCATTCAGAGGGTGAATGAGCAAGACAAAATATGTAAGTGCCTTTGAATGGGGTATGGTAGTAGGTGCCAGGCACACTGGTTTGTTTTTCATGCTCAACCATTTCCCGTGTCTATCAAGAATGGTCCACCACCCAAAGGACATCCAGCCAACTTGACACAACTGTGGGAAGCATTGGAGTCAATATGGGCCAGCATCCCTGTGGAATATTTTCAACACCTTGTAGAATCCATACCTGACAAATTGAGTCTGTTCTGAGGGCAAGGGGGGGGGGCAACTCAATATTAGGAAGGTGTTCCTAATGTTCGGTATACTCGGTGTACATCATAATGTTGACATTCAGGTACTGATGTCTCTGTGTGTGTCTCTGTGTCAGGGTTCCTGAGGGACTTGTGTGAGGTGCTGCTCTACCTTTTACTACCTCCTGGAGACTTCCACAACAAGAACATGAGATACTTCCTCAGGGTGAGACACACAGACACGCACACACACAAAAGCAGACATGCACAAGACAAGCTCACACTGTGACACAAACACCAACATGAAATTGAGTGTGATGTGTGGTCCTGAGTGGCTCAGTCAGTAGAGCATGACGCTTGCAACACCAAGGGTTGTGCGTTCGATACCCGCTGGGGCCACCCATACATCAATATCTATGCACACATGAATGTAAGTGGATAAAAGCCGTCTACTAAATGGCATGAAGTAATATTTTATGTGATGTAATTTGATTGTGTCCATGTCCCAGGAGATTCTGGCGCGAGGCGTTCTCCTTCCTCTGGTCAACCAGCTGAGTGATCCTGATTACATCAACCAGTTTGTTATCTGGATGGTCAGTATCAGTAATCACGTTGATAATCAATATCGTTATTGGAATCTTTTATCAATATTACCACTTGATCAACCAGTTGTAGAAGGTTAGTAGAGATCAATAACTTTTATCAATACAACTGATATAAATGTTATATAAACGTATGTATGTATGTAGATCCGGGACTCTAGCTGTAACTACGAGGCGTTTATGAACATCTTGAAGCTGACAGACAAAGTGTCTGAGCTGGAGGCTGTTAAAGACAAGGCCCTGGAGGAACTACAGTACCTACGATCACTGGACACCGCAGGAGATGGTACACACACACACACACAGACATGCATGACGCCACACTTTTACCATAAAGTAAACTCAGCAAAAAAAGAAATGTCCCTTTTTCAGGACCCTGTCTTTCAAAGATAATTCATAAAAATCGAAATAACTTCACAGATCTTCATTTGTAAAGGGTTTAAACACCGTTTCCCATGCTTGTTCAATGGACCATAAACAATTAATGAACATGCACCTGTGGAACGGTTGTTAAGACACTAACAGCTTTCAGACGGTAGGTAATTAAGGACAGTTATGAAAACTTAGGACACGGAAGAGGCCTTTGTACTGACTCTGAAAAACACCAAAAGAAAGATGCCAAGGGTCTCTGCTCATCTGCGTGAACGTGCCTTAGGCATGCTGCAAGGAGGCATGAGGATTGCAGATGTGGCCAGGGCAATAAATTGCAATGTCTGTACTGTGAGATGCCTAAGACAGCGCTACAGGGAGACAGGATGGACAGCTGATCGTCCTCGCAGTGGTAGACCACGTGTAACAACACCTGCACAGGATTGGTAAATTCGAGCATCACACCTGCGGGACAGGTACAGGATGGTAACAACAACTGCCCGAGTTACACCAGGAACGCACAATCCCTCCATCAGTGCTCAGACTACGCAATAGGCTGAGAGAGGCTGGACTGAGGGCTTGTAGGCCTGTTGTAAGACAGGTCCTCACCAGACATCATTGGCAACAACGTTGCCTTTGGGCACAAACCCACCAAACCCACCCACAAACCCACAAACCCATCACCAGGGGTGATGGTCGGATTCGCGTTTATCGTTGAAGGAATGAGCGTTACACAGAGGCCTGTACTCTGGAGTGGGATCGATTTGGAGGTGGAGGGTCCATCATGGTCTGAGGCAGTGTGTCACAGCATCATCGGACTGAGCTTGTCGTCATTGCAGGCAATCTCAACGCTGTGCGTTACAGGGAAGACATCCTCCTCCTTCATGTGGTACCCTTCCTGCAGACTCATCCTGACATGACCCTCCATCTTGACAATGCCACCAGCCATACTGCTCATTCTGTGCGTGATTTCCTGCAAGACAGGAATGTCAGTGTTCTGCCATGGCCAGCGACGAGCCTGGATCTCAATCCCATTGAGCACGTCTGGGACCTGTTGGAACGGATGGTGAGGGCTAGGGCCAGTCCCCCACAAATGTCTGGGAACTTGCAGGTGCCTTGGTGGAAGAGTGGTGTAACATCTCACAGCAGACATGGGCAAATCTGTTGCAGTCCGTGAGGAGGATATGCACTGCAGTACTTAATGCAGCTGGTGGCCACACCAGATACTGACTGTTACTTTTGATTTTGACCCCTCCTTTGTTCAAGGACACATTATTCCATTTCTGTTAGTCTGTGGAGCTTCTTCAGTTTATGTCTCAGTTGTTGAATCTTGTTATGTTAATACAAATATCTACACATGTTAAGTTTACTGAAATAAACGCAGTTGACAGTAAGAGGATGTTTTTTTTGCTGAGTTTATACATACAATCCCCAAAAAAATATATTTATTAATCTCTCATTCCACTCTCCTCTCATCTCCCTCCATCCCATTCCTTCCCTCTTTCTCTCCCTCTCTCAGATATCAATGTTATAAAGAATCAGATCAACAGTCTGTTGTTTGTGAAGAAGGTCTGTGAGACCAGGATACAGAGGCTACAGTCAGGGAAGGTCAGACATGGGGTATTATGGAGAGTTTGATGAACAGTGAAAATTAGTTTAACACACTTACTAAACCTCTTTCTCTCGTTCTCACGCTTTCTATCTCTCCTTATCTCCACCTCTCTATCACTGCTGTAGGAAGTGGATACTCTAAAACTAGCAGCTAATTTCGACAAGCTGTGCATCATACCACTGGAACACATCCTTGTTCACAACATCGCCTTGCAATTCTTTATGGGTTTGTACTGTACCGCACACACACAACATGCAAGCCAAGTTGTTTTTATATTTTATTTAACCTTTCATTTTTTTATTTCACCTTTATTTAACAAGGTAGGCCTGTTGAGAACAAGTTCTCATTTACAACTGTGACCTGGCCAAGATGAAGCAAAGCAGTGGGACACAAACAACAACACAGAGTTACACATGGAATAAACAAACATACAGTCAATAATACAATAGAAAATCTGTATACAGTGTGTGTAAATGAAGGAGGAAAGGCAATAAATAGGCCATAGTGGAAAAGTAATTACAATTTAGCAAATTAACACTGTAGTGACAGATGTGCAGATGAGGATGTGCAAGTAGGGATACTGGTGTGCAAAAGAGCAGAATTTATTATTATTTATTTTTTTAAGTATGGGGATGAGGTAGGTAGTTGGTTGGATGGGCTATTTACAGATGGGCTTTGTGCAGCTGCAGTGCTCGGCTGCTCTGACAGCCGACGCTTGAAGTTAGTGAGGGAGATATAAGACTCCAGCTTCAGTGATTTTTGCAATTCGTTCCAGTCATTGGCAGCAGAGAACTGGAAGGAAAGGCAGCCAAATGGGTGTTGGATTTGGGATGACCAGTGAGATATACCTGCTGGAGCGCCTGCTACGGGTGGGTGTTGTTATGGTGATCAGTGAGCTGAGATAAGGCAGGGCTTCACCTAGCAAAGACTTATAGATGACCTGGATCCAGTTGGTTTGGCGACGAATATGTAGCGAGGGACAGCCAACGAGAGCATACAGGTCGCAATGGTGGGTAGTATATGGGGCTTTGGTGACAAAACAGATGGCACTGTGATAGACTGCGTCCAATTTGCTGAATAGTGTTGGAGGCTATTTTGTAAATGACATCGCCGAAGTCAAGGATCGGTAGGATTGTCAGTTTTACGAGGGTATGTTTGGCAGCATGAGTGAAGGAGGCTTTGTTGCGAAATATGATTCTAGATTTAATTTAGGATTGGAGATGCTTAATTAATATGATTCTTGAAGGAGAGTTTACAGTCTAACCAGACACCTAGGTATTTGTAGTTGTCCACATTTTCTAAGTCAGAACTGTCCAGAGTAGTGATGCTAGGCAGGCAGGTGCGGGCAGCTATCGGTTGAAGAGCATGCACTTAGTTTTACTTGTGTTTTAAGAGCAGTTGGAGGCCAGGGAAGGAGTGTTGTATGGCATTGAAGCTCGTTTGGAGGTTTGTTAACACAGTGTCCAACCAGGAAAGTCAATTAAGAACAAATTCTTATTTACAATAAGTGCCTCCAAGAGTCAAATGGTCTCCGGTGGGGACGTGGGTTGGGGAAAAAACACAGACACAGACAGAAGACACCGGAAAAAACACATACAACAGCAAACAAACTATGTGTGTGAAGGCATGTGTGGGCCTGACAGTGGAGGGCTACATAGGAACATCCTCACCCCTTACCTCTAACCCTTGACCTCTACCCTCTTCTGTAGACTACATGCAGGCGGCTGGGGCCCAGGCAGAGCTGTTCTTCTGGCTGACAGTGGAGGGCTACAGAGTAACAGCCCAGCAACAACTAGAGGTGATGGAGGGATGGCAGAAGGATGGAAAGAAGGGAGGTTCCACTCAAGGACTGCTGAAGGCTGCAGCATTAGGGGTCTATGAACAGTACCTGTCTGATAAGGTAACACACACGCTTTCACGACATACACATACACTTTCGCAACACGCGCACAAACCCACACATTTTCTTCAACTTTTGTCCACCTTTTTCTCTCTTTCTTTCTCCCTCTTCCCCTCTCTCTCTCTCTCTCTCTCTCTCTCCAGGCGTCCCCCAGGGTGCAAGTAGATGAGGTGTCTGTAGTCAAACTAAGAGAGAAGCTACAGAAGGAAGGAGACCCCACGCCAGAGATATTCGACGAGATCCAGAGAAAAGTGTGTTTTTGTTAGTCTGATGAAAAGGTTATCAACTGTCTGAGACTGTAACAGCTAGCAAGCATATTTGAGACCTTTGTGCTCAATGTTTTGTTGTGGATCCAAATAAACTATTCCCATGTGTTCTGGTGTGTGTGTTGCAGGTGTATGACATGATGCTTCGTGATGAGAGGTACTACCCGTCGTTCAGACAGAGTCCCCTCTACATCAGGATGTTAGCTGAACTGGACATGCTCAAAGAACCGTCTTATAGAGGATCAGATGACGGAGATGGAGGTTAGTACGGTCTGTCTATGTCTGTGCGTTGTAAGCATAGCTTAACCCTAACCCAGGTGTGAGAGGAGGGCCGAGTGTCTGCGGGTTTTTGCTTCTCCCTTTTATCAATGAAGGCAATTAGTTAGGAACTCCCCTCACCTGGTTGTCTAGGTCTTAGTTGGACACCTATTGAAAATAAATAACAAAACTAACAGGACACACGGCCCTCCATGGAATGAGTTTGAAACCTCTGGCCTAACCCATTCCCCATAACTTTGAAGAGAAACTGTTGTCCTATATCTTGAACTATTTCTCTCTCTCTTCCTCTACAGAATCGTTCAACGGTTCTCCAACAGGAAGCATTAATCTAGTAAGTCCTCATCAGTCCCTGAGACACACCAGCACTCAGTGCAGTCATTAAATACAGCCAGCCCTAGTCACGGTACTGTCTTTTAGAACAGGTGTTATTGGACCTCTAGTGGTGTTCGCTACCCTGCTATAGAGTTGATAACATTTAACAACTGTTAGGAAATGGTTGACTTTTGCTGCTGTCGAAGTAGCAGTATTGCTGCTGTTGATTGGCTGTTAGTACAGGGATTACAGTATATCTGGTTCTTATTGGTTGTTTCTCTCCACTGTTTACAGTCCCTGGATGACCTTTCGAATTCCTGCCATGACGACAATATACAGCTACACGCCTTCATCTCTGACACAGGTACTCACACACTTGAATTCAGACTTGTGATATCCAGTCAGATGAGTGTGTTGTCTGGTGGGAGCATGCATTTAGTTTTACTAGTGTTTTAAGAGCAGTTGGAGGACTTAAGCTAGTGTGCTACTGAAAGTTAACCAACTACCATTGTTCTCTCACTTTCATGTGTGTCTACTGACTACTAATGTGGTTTCATTCAGATATGTGTGGGTACAACAGTAGTGGCCTTAAAAACGTTACCCTGTCAAAATGCCTTGATGCTGTAAGAAACCTAGATGCAGTGTTGTCTCCTAACACTACAAGACGGCAGTCCAGTGAGTTCCATTATTTATGGCATGGATTATGTATCTTGGATGATACAATAGCAAGCATGTTTTGACATTTGATGAATGTTTTGGATTGATTTTGGTTGGGCAGGGTGGGCAAGATTTTACAGCGGTGCGACGAGTAACTTTTGTTTTAGGGCCAGAACTGTGTGTGTGCCTTTTTGAACTACTGACCACTCCCCCCGACTAGCCCCCTCCTCCCCTCTCCATCACCCTTTGACCTGTAACCTCATCTCCTCACGTTAACCATCAACTTGTATCACTCATGTTACCATCTCATGTTGCTGCTACTTTTCTTTTTACACTTTCATTATTTCATCACCTTTACCATTTCTTCTCTTTTTCCTTCACTCATTCCTTTGCTACTTTTTGTCATCTGTCCTCATTCCCCTTCTCTGTCTCTGTCTGTGCGCTTCCTCTTTATCCTTTCTCCCTTCCCTCTCCTCCTCCTCGCCCTCTCCTGCCTCCTCTTCCCCCTGGTCTCTGTGTATCAGTAGCTGATGCTTGTCTCCCCGGGGCTGGGTTGGGTATGGGGTTGGGGCTGCTGGGTGCTACAGGGGTGTGTAATGACCACGGCAAGACCTACGCCCTCTACGCCATCACCGTGTGCCGCCGTAACCACGACGGCAGCGAGGACTCCTGGAAAACCTACCGCCGCTACTCCGACTTCCACGACTTCCACATGAGGATCACGGAGCAGGTAAAGGTAAATATATGTGTGTTCCTATAACAAAGTCCTTCTGACTTCTAAGGTGTGTACATACATATGGAAAGATGCCATACCTTCCATCCTTGCAATCGCATTGTCTGTGACAGCATCTCCATTTTAAAGTTGTATTAAAGTTATACTTCTAAGAGTCCGTTGGCAGTTTGTAAATAAACTGAAAAGGTGCATAACACCACCTAATGTGCTGGAGTGCGTATAGTCTGAACAGGTATAAAGCCAAGGTTGGTGATTTACTGCCTCCTGCACTTAAGGAATTTTGCTTACCTGGATGAAATGAAATGTGATCCTGCCTTAACCCATAGCAAGTCCCACCCAATTGACTACTTCAAAATGGTGGAAGCCCCAATGGTGCTGCCCATGCTAAAAACAGACTTTGGTCCAAGTGCACCCTCCACCCATCTCTATGGATGTGTGTTGTACCTCCATTTTGGGAACCTGGCATGTATGTGTGTGTTTGATATATTCCAGTTTGAGAACTTGATGTCGATCCTGAAGCTGCCAGGGAAGAAGACGTTCAACAACATGGACAGAGACTTCCTGGAGAAGAGGAAAAAAGATCTCAACGCATACCTACAGGTGGGAGTGTGTGTAGTTTACCTGTTTTACGTGGCTATGCCCACTCCTCTCTTCTCTCTGTGTGTGTAGTTGTTATATCTTTAGTATACCTGTTTTACGTGGCTATGCCCATTCCTCTCTTCTCTCTCTGTGTGTGTAGTTGTTATATCTTTAGTATACCTGTTTTACGTGGCTATGCCCATTCCTCTCTTCTCTCTCTGTGTGTGTAGTTGTTATATCTTTAGTATACCTGTTTTACGTGGCTATGCCCATTCCTCTCTTCTCTCTCTGTGTGTGTAGTTGTTATATCTTTAGTTCACCTGTTTTACGTGGCTATGCCCATTCCTCTCTTCTCTCTCTGTGTGTGTTAGCTGCTGCTGAATCCAGAGATGATGAAGGCCTATCCTACTCTGGTTCACTATGTCTATGACTTCCTGGAGAATAAGCAATACAGCAAGGGCAAGGGAGACTTCGCACGCAAGGTACACACACACACACACACACACATGGCAGATAGCCTAGCGGTTAAGAACTTTGGGCCAGAAACCGAAAGGTCGCTGGTTCGAGGCCCCGATCCGACTAGTTGAAAATTCTTTCGACGTGTCCTTGAGCAAGGGACTGAACCCTAATTGCTCCTGTAAGCAGACACTCTTGCTCTGGGTAAGAGTGTCTGCTAAATTATATATTTTTTTACATGTAAAAAACTCACGTTGCCCAGCTGTACATACTCAAGTGGCTTCGCTACGGAATCGCTCACTACACTCACCTGTCGCGTGTTTGTCTGTGTGTGTCTCATTTACATTATTTAGCAGATGCTTTTATACAGTAGTGGGTGAATACATTTTCATACTGGTCCCCCATGGGAATCGAACCCACAACCCTGGCGTTGCAAGCGTCATTCTTTACCAACTGAGCCACATGTCTCAACAGATGGATACGTTTGTGAACCCACTGCGTAGCTCGATGCGTAACGTGTCCAACGCAGTGAAGAGACTACCAGATAGTCTGGCTGAAGGGATGAACACTGCTGCTGATAACATGGGACGCATGTCAGAGAAACTGGGCCAGGACATCAAACAGTCCATGTTCAAGGTAAGGACTCAACCTATTAGGGATGTGACAAATGGAAAACATTACTTAACGTTTAAACTGAAAAAATCATATTGGTTTTCCGTTTAAAACAATAAGAAAATGCACATAATTCCACGCGATGCCAGCAACAATTTAGGTCTCGCGGTGTGTCCCTTTCAGATGGTTAAGCATTGCAGCTGTACTACAATTACTGTCCCTCAATTCCACCTTACAAAGTTTACATTTCCTTCTCATTTAACTTCTCACAGTATTGCCCTACAGGGCTTCGCTGCTGTCGCTCGTCTTTCTCTACCAAAACAGCGGAGAATTTGAGCCTCGCGCTTCAACGATCTTAGTTGTTACGGAAATTGACCCACTATGCTGTTTAGTTTCTGCGTCTATGTAAGGGTTTTTCTTTTCGTTAAGGATCCCAATAAAACATTTAAACGTTCACAGGCCTACTACCTATACTACAACCTTATATAACCAACATTGGACGCATGTCTGAGAAACTGGGGCAACATCAAACAGTCCATGTTCAACAGTCTTGCTACACTCTCTAACCTTAAGTCCAACCAGACTGACCATGTATTAATTATACTCAGACTATACATCAACCAGACGCTGACTATACTCTGACTATACTCTACTGTCTGATGTCCAGGTGCCTCCACTGCTCCCCAAGTCTAACGTTGACCCAGAGCACTGCCGAGTCTCAGCCCAGCTGGACGACAACGTGAGTACAACACCCCGACTAGCACACGGTCCCACCAGTTTATAGGCCCTCTCCTCTGGAACATGTTTAATTAGTGAAAGCAATACAGTGGTATAACGTTTACTTTGGGAGGTGTGTGTTTTCCAGGTGGATGATAACATCCCCCTGCGTGTGATGCTGCTGCTGATGGATGAGGTGTTTGACCTGAAGGAGAGGAACCAGTGGCTTCGCAGGAACATCAAGAACCTTCTGCAGCAACTCATCAGAGCCACATACGGAGACACTATCAACAGGTACTGTACACACACACACACACACTCACCAGTGCTACATACAGAGATCTGACTGTATTGTCTGCCCCTCTGGTCTCTGCAGGAAGATCGTTGATCATGTGGACTTCATGACAGCTCCAGAACAGGTGGCAGACTACGTCAAGAAGTTCAGGTGACAGACACAGACACACACACACACACACTATTAGATTGCTGTGTGTGATTGGTTAGAAGGTAACTCTCTGTGGTCCCGTCCCTGTGCAGGGATTCATACTGGCCCAACGGAATCCTAGCAGAGTCTCCACCCCGCCGGGACAAGAACATCCGCATGAGGACACGGGTCGCCGCCAAGACCAACCTATTGGGAATCATGCCAGGTAATGCACGCACACACACACACAGACTGAACACATTTGTTCACTATTAATACATCATTTCTCACTCTATCCTCCTCTAGATGAGTTGAAGCACATCATAGGGGCGGATACGACTCGTAAAGGCATCCTTCGTGTGTTTGACATGTTCCAACACGGACCAATGAATCGTCGGCTGGTCTACGTGCTCCTAGAAGGATTCCTGGAGACCATGTTCCCTCAGTACAAGTTCCCAGAGCTGTTTGTCAAACTGCATTCCCGTTCGCCGCGCACGGCCAGATATACACAGAAACTCAAGAGCACCTCCCTGAAGAGGTGACAGGAGACTGGGATTGGGCAGGGTACTTGGTGACACACACTCGCTCACACGCCGTGAGAGAACAGAGGGAGGAGGGGAGTAGTGGGGAGGGTGTGTATGTGTGCTGGTGAGAAGAGGTGTGCGTGTCCTTCTTTCTATGTCAAGAGGTGCTTTTTGGGCCATCCGAGCACTTAACTCTTCCCTCCTCTCCCCTACATGCCTCTCACACTCTCCTCTACTCACTCACACACACACCCTCCTGTGCACACTTTAGAGACCGCATTTGTGTTTTATTTTATTTTTGTACTTTTTACTTCCTACTAAACTATTTTATTGTAGATGTGTGGTCAGACTGACAGCTGCTCTGATATACACAGCAGCTGATCTCCGTTACTGATACCAGAGAGCAGAGCTATGTATAGAGAAATACATGGGTCGTTCCATGTAATGAGCCCCTTTTGGGTAGTGTTTCCCAAACTCGGTCCTGGGTTCACAATTAGTTTTTTTTGCCCTAGCACTACACAGCTGATTTCAAGTAATCAAAGCTTGATGATGAGTTTATTAATCATCTTTGTAGTGCTAGGGCAAAAACCAAAACATGCACCCCTTAAGGTCCCGAGAACCAAGTTCTGGAAACGCTGGGTTAGAGTAATTTGATGGGAAAGAAATGTAGATTTAATGAAGAGCATATTTTCAACCTAATAAAAAGCATAGTTTCCCATCTCAAGAGGTTAAAGAAAAGAATAACTGGGCGGCAGGTAGCCTAGCGGTTAAGAGCATTGGGCAAGTAACCGAAAGGTCACTGGTTGGAATCCCCGAGCCGACTAGGTGAAAAATCTGTCGGTGCCTTTTAAGGGCAATTAACCATCATTGTTCCTGTAAGTCGCTCTGGATAAGGGTGTCTGCTAAATGACTAAAATGAAGAAACAAAGATGCTAAATGTAAGTGCCAGATAAAGTAACAGGGTTGACCGTAACAGGGTTGACCGTAACAGGGTTGACCGTAACAGGGTTGACCGTAACAGGGTTGACGATTTAACCTTCAATCAGCCTTAAATCCCTTGTGACCGGGGGAATGGAAGGCTCTTGTGTGCAACAGGGAGGGGCAATTGAATGCCAGCTTCACAAAAAACAATTCATTCTTAAAACATTTTTAGCCTTTCTATCTATGGGTAACAGGGTTGACATGTTATGCTCAACCCACTCAGTTTTCCACCACAAAACGAGACAAAATGGCAAAAAAGAGTATAACCAGCTCATCTGCTTTTACATTATTTTACTGTTAAATGTTCAATTTTTCTCTTGAATTTAAAAAAAAGAATAGGCTAGTTCATTTGACAGGGTTTACCTGAATGAATCACATTAAATAAATACTCTTCACAAATTACATTGTCAAAGCAACAATATAACTTAGGCTTCACAGTGATGGTGAAAACATGGAGAAATGTTGGGGTTAACATCTTCCTGGAAGTCACAGAGAGTGCACGGAGGGACATGGCAAAATGCAGAATTGTGGCACTTTAGTAAGTCTATTCATATTCAAAATCAAATGTATTGAATTGTCCATGTGGTCACTTCATTTAATATAACAGGCTTTTAAAGATGCACTATGCAGAAATTGATCTGCCATTTCCTGGTTGCGCAAATTCTAATAGTTCGCCTAATTTCAGTTTGTGACGAAACAAGCAAGTACAGGGAAGAGAATCATTGTACTATGTAAACCGCCGTGAAATAGCTTTTCGATAACCCAAAATATTGTATTTTCAGCTGTTTGACGCTGGTGTACAAAAAAAAACGAATGTAAAAGTTGCTAAAAGAAACTTAAGACCGTGAAGCATAGAAATAACCCACATGGAACATATATACTGCTTCTAAGACTTGCTTTCAATGAGTGACAGATCTATAACTCATATTTCTGTGTGAATTTGGTCGGGTCGCCCAAAAAGTAAGATATTGCAGCTTTAAAAATCAATATTGCCGCACAATTTCTACTACAAATATCAAAGGGATGCAAAAGGGACTCATTGCGTAGAACGACCCACATAGGTTGAATGGCATATGTTGTGTATATACTGTACCTGTACATAGAAATAGAATGAATAGATTCTTTTTCTACGGGTGTGTGTGTGTATGTATATATATATATATATATATATATATATATATATATATATATATATATATATATATATATATATATGGGTCTGACTTGTACTGTAATCTTTTAAACAGCAGAAGACAGATGAGGAAATAGAGACAGAGAATGGGCCTGCAGTGTCAACCACATCCGGTTCTGCAAGGCGTTTTTTCACGTTTTTGTTATTTTGTGTTTTTTTTTTACACAATGTGACATCCATGCCTGCCATAATCCTTTCACACAGGGAGGCAGGGTTTGGCCTAAAGGCCATTTCCCATTTTTAATGCACCGGTCAGTAGCCATGACAACCAAAGCCCTAGCTGTTTGTGTGTCTGTGTCTCGACAGGCATGATAGAGACAGCTCTAGTCTACTCACTGTGCTTCCTATTGTTAATCATGTGAAAGAAGAAGAAACCAGAATGCACAGCTCACCTGCTTTCTCTAGAGCTGAGACCAGGGTAAATTTGAAATGGCACCCCATTCTAGTGCACTGCTTTTGGACAGACGGATCCTAATAGTAGTCCACTTTTATATTAGGAATATGGTGCCATTTTGGACGGAGCCAGAATGAAATGAAACAGGCCAGACCGTGTGAATGTTGCCGTCTGTGGAGGTGACTTGTCTGTCGGGTATCTACGCATACACAGGTATGCCTATTAGAATGTACTCTGTGGGTCCTGTCTGTCTGTGTTAGGTCTTTCAGAGGTTTTTGTGTGTTTCTGTGTGTTTGAGTGTGTAGCAGTAAGATGCAGCCCTCCCCAGTCAGACACTGTGCCAGTGTGAGCTTTAGTGAAGCAGCCTTAATACAGACTAAGAGACCATGCTATAGTAACGCTCTCTCACTCACACACACACACACACACTCGCAGCACTACGTTACAAAGAGAAAACCCACTGATATCCCTACTTAATCACACTTTTATTGTCATTCATTTTGTGCAATATTTTTCTTTAATGCATGTGTATTTGAATAACTGTATATTGTATAAAATGTAAACTAAAATGTTTTGAAAAATTGTAGAAAAGGTGAAAGAATTCTCCCCCTTCCCCAAAGAAAAAAAGTATTCTAACCCCAACAACCTACATTCCGATGTTTAAAAAAAAAAATTTTTATTTCGACTTGTTTTATAAGTCTGTTTTTGGGGGGGGGTTTCTCACTCCTGATGAATCTGTGGTTTCCGTGCTGATGTGTCAGTAGCAGGAAAGAGGAGTGATCGAGCTAAAGCGTCTGGATAGAAAGCTAGCTCATTGGTCTAGCAATATAGGAGAGGGGCTTATTATCCATTTGAGCCTGTTTGGAGCGTAAACAAAAATGACATCCTGTTAGATGAACCGATAACAGGAGAGACTTTGTCATCTGACCAATCGAATTGCAGGAATACTGTGTTCCTGTGAACCAATAGAATCACTGCTGAAGAGCACTTACTACCCGAGTTCTTCCATTGGCCGAACAGAGCTCCATTCCACTGCTGCCATTGGATGGAACTGTCCCTCGTCTGCTGTGATTGGCTGGCAATGAGCAGCTCTTGACTGTGATTGACAGCGTGAGGACATTAACTCTAAGCTGTGACACCTTTTTAAAGGGAGGTGGATATTTGTCCCTGGACTGGAGAGTTGACCAGGGGAACCCCATAGGACTTCACCTTAAAAGCCTCCACACTCCTCCTGTTCAAGATGGCTTGGCTGTTGATGTTTTTTAATCCCTTGGGGACAGGTTTTCATAGCGTTTACCTCACATCAACATGATCCTGTGTTGTATAAATCATGAAATGAATGGGAACAGAATCTAATGGGTGAACACAATGAGACAACACGGCCTCATGTAGATTTTGATGAAACGTTGCTGTGAAAAACTGGGATCTCCTAGTACATTATGAATCTATGATAATGAACCGTGTGCATATCTGTGTACAGTACGTGTCTATAGTGTGCCTAAATGTCTGTCAACTCTATTTTCATATTTTTCTTTAACAAAAGATAAAGATCAAACAGAATGTCATGGTCATTTTAGACTGAAAAGAACTCAAGACTCTAGAACCAGAGAAATCTAAAGATTTTAGAGCCAGGGGTGGGTTTTAGACTCTAGAACCAGGTGTGGCCAACCCTCTTCCTGGAGAACTACTGGCTTTTGCTTAAACCCTGCTCTGTTCTAATACACCCAATTTAGCCAATCAAGGTCTCGATGAGGAGCAGCTGAACCAGGTGTGTTAGAGCAGGGCTGGAGAAAAATCCTGCACAGGAGGGTAGCTCTCCAAGAGCAGAGTTGGAGACCCCTACTCTGTGGTGTTTCTTGCATCATGCTTATCAAACTATTCCTTTGGAGACGCTGAACTCCGATCAGTATAACACTAATAATAAAATGATAACTAACTGACCACTGTGTGGTGTGTGGCACGTGTTGCTCTTCAGTGATCTCTCACTCTCCTTCAGAGTCCCTTGCATCCTCCCACTTTGTCTCCCTTTTCTCCCTCACTATTTTCCTCTCTCTGCAACCACACACTCCAGCTAGAGTTAGCAGGAGCTGCTGTTAGCAGCTTAACACGGTTTAGGAGATGTAGATTTGTAAAAACATTCACACTCACCAGCTTAGCAGCAGTCTAGCCTAATATGGCTGCAGGGCTTAGCATAGCTGTAGGGCATCTCTCACTGACACACAACACGAATGATGCATTCAAAACAACTGGGATCTAAGGGGGAAAAATTGTTCCGACTAGGGAAAATAGTTTTGAACGGTCATCCAACTCGGAATTCTAAATCGAAAACTCAGGCATCTTTTTGGAGCTCCGACCTGAAGATCACTGATGTCATGATTTGACCTTGTTTTTTTCCAGAGTTCCCAGTTGTCTTGAAAGCACCAAAATACCCTCCCCTTGGCAGCTGATTTGTAGCCAGTGCTATGTCATGACTTCTGTCGATGCTGGGTGGCGTCCTTGCATCTATAGATTTTAATCCGATAGCTCCTGGGTATCTCATATCTGAGCCACATTCTTCACTGATATACATTTGATAAGGAATGTCCCCAGGTCGGGGAGACACTTTAGGCAAAAGGTCAGAGGTAGCCTATCCAGTGACAGCACAAGCTATTAATAACAGTCATTATAGGGACAGACTGCATGTCAATCAACCACCCTGAGCAGGCATAAGTGACATGAGGTCACTTAGGGCCCCCAGCCACTAGGGAACTCAGTCGGGCCTCAAACCTACTATTGAGAGTAAGGATAGTAGAATACACTTAAGAATACAATAAATGTGGTTGTGCATCAGCAGTTTTTCTCTGGTAATTACAGTCAATGGCAGTCACTCATTTAACCATGTCAGCTAATACTTTTTAGATTGGTAGTTAGTCTAGCCAGCTATCAAATATCGACCTGGCCTTCATGGGGCCCACATTGATTTTGTTAGTCATTCTCACTCAGATACTATATTGACATTGCATAAGTCCTTACATGTGTAGAATTGCAGGAAATTAGCTGTAAAGCTACAATGTGTAACTTTTTGGGTGAACCTGACCAAATTCACATAGAAATAAATGTGTTATAGATCTGTCATTCACATTGAAAGCAAGTCTAAGAAGTGGTAGATATGTTCAATGTGTGCTATTTTTGTTTATACATCTTTTGGTTTTGTACACCAGCTTCAAACAGTTGAAAATACTATATTTTTGGTTATGGAAAATATATTTCACAGCAGTTCAGATGGTACAATGATTCTCTACACTATACTTGCTTGTTATGTCACATAAACTGAAATTAGGCGAACGATTCGAATAGTGCATCTTTAAAACAAACATGCAAAATGGGTAGAACTGCAGGAAATGTGTTATAAAATTACGTTTTTTCTCCGCTCCATGACAAAATGTGTAGAATCGCAGAAAACGTGCTTTAAAAGGAAATGTACTTAAAAAATATATCTCCACTGTCAAGAGGGTGGCCACTAAAATGTTTAGCTGAGAGGTGGGGGGGCACCAAATTTTGCTTATGGCCCCCAGAAGGCTATAACTGGCCCTGACCAAGAGACTGTATCTACTTTACTGATGCATTACGCAGTACCAGTCCAAAGTTTGGACATACTTACTTATTCAAGGGTTTTTCTTTATTTTTACTATTTTCTACATTGTGGAATAATACTGTAAACATCAAAACTATGAAATAACAAATATGGAATCATGTGGTAACTAAAAAAGTGTTAAACAAATCAAAATGTATTTTATATGTGAGGTTCTTCAAAGCAGCCACCCTTTGACTTGATGACAGCTTTGCACACTCCTGGCATTCTCGCAACCAGCTTCATGAGGTAGTTTTGTTTTGCCACAGAGCACCAGTCTATGGCCCGTTACATGACCGGTCAAAAGCGGTGGGGGAGGAGTGCCCTTCTCAAAACAAGCAAAAATCTGTGCTGCTTGGAAGTGTTCAACAAGGCAGCATAGTGCGTGGTCTAGAAATATACATCTCTTCTCCATAAAATATGTTTGAATTTTCAAACTAGTTTTGAATGGGAAGTATAGTAATATTGTATTGTATCAAAAGCAATATCACTTTTACATGTGAAAACACATACTCACACATAATCATACTCATTACTCCACACGTACTTAGTTACGTCACTTTTGTTTTGAGCCGACTTTGTTTACCTGGGCACCCAGCTTAATCGAATCCCCTCAGTGTTTGACAGGTTCTAGGGATTTTATTTCACAAGATCTCCTCAAAAGTAGTTATTAGAATTGCTGTTTAGAGTTACTATCTACAGTTGGCGTTTACAGTTGAACTAATCTATTTCATAATGATTAATAGTGGGAGTTTTCAATCAATTGTCAAATCTGAGAGATGCACATACAGTATACCTATGACCACGGGTGCAACTTTGGTTTTAGAAGTGGGGGCAAATATGTATATTGTTTTTTTTCTCCAGTTGTGTTATACTCTAAACATCCGCCCGCTCGGAGAGGTCCGCATGGTCCTAAAGCACACCATTGCCTCGTTTTGTATCCCATTCCAATGATAAACCTGTGGGGGACAAAAATGCAATTTCATAATGTGGGGGACAAAAATGCAATGTCATAATGTGGGGGACAAAAATGCAATTTCATAATGTGTCGTCCCCGTTCCCATCCCCAGTGAAGGTTGCTCCCCTTTGCCTACCTATCCCACATTTTTATTCTAGGTCCGTTATGTCAAATATTTTCTAAATGGATTTCCCCAATGAAACACGGAAGGAGTTATTACGCTGGCTGGGGCTGGCCAGGGCTGAACCGGGAAATTGCTCGTCACCATCGGCGAAAGCAGAGAGGAATGCCCTTCTCAAAATCTGGCTTGGTCATGTTGTCAACAGGGCATCATTGTGCATTGTCCAGAAACATACAAGATCTCTTTTCCATAAAATACATTTTTGAATTTTCAAACTAGTTTTCCTTGGGAAGGCAGATAAAGCCGTTTTTGTCAAAAAACAATCACTTTTGCATGTGAAAACACAGAATCCTACGCATCACTCCACATGCTTTTTTGCGTCACTGTAGTTTTGAGTCGACATCGCAGTCGGCCAGAGCGGGGCACCCGGCTCACGCCCTGGAGGCAGGCAGGTAGGCAGCCTGGTTCCAAAACAAATGCAATCACTTCACCCGGTTTAAACTCCACACACTGGGTAACCCGGGACATATAAACGAATCCCTCATTCCCAACGCTCATCTGCAGCTGACTAACCAGCATCGTTATTGCTCCTGGGTGGAACTTGCCTCTAGCCAATCAATAATCTTTTTACTAGCGGCTGTTATGTTGTTGGGTTTGTTTGGTTTCTTGTGTGCCTGTCTTTGGAAGGAGAGAGCGTGATGCAAACGGGACTATAACGGACCATAACCCTCAGCAGCCGGTTAGCTAGACACGCCGGTAAAACTAAGACATCGGCGAACCAAGAAAAACGATGGTTCTAAAGATTCGAGACCAGGTAGGTTGTGGGCTAATTAGCAACTATCCTAGATAACGTTACTGAAAGAAACGGCTTGTCGTTTAGCTAAGTTAGCCTACATTTGGGTCGTTTGTATAAAGTAAAAACGACTCGAAACTCTTATAATTAGCTAGCTAGCTATATATTTAGCCGAAGTTAAAGCCTGGTAGATATGTAAGTTATATTGCTTTAGCCAACTTATTTTTGCCAGAAAATTAGTTTGTCAAAGCATAGCTACATGGAAAGTCACGACAGATAACTCTCAGCTGGTCAGCAACAGGTGTAAAGTCCAAAATGGGTGTTTGCACGTGAGTGTATCCAAAGGTCCTTGACACTCTATAAGTTGTTTAGTGTACTGCCCACTCACAAGAGCATGCACCCTCTGTCTGCCAATATCCTTCCAATATACACACACTTGCCTTAACACTCCACTTGCCTTAACTCCAGTTCCTAGGGTGTTTTGATTCTTCTGAAATGTGTTTTTAGGAATACACACACCCGTGTCAATTTTAGCATGTAAATCTTGGTGGGGCAAACTCAACAACAACAAAAAATATCGATGCATGCCAGCAAAGCCACAACACTAACGGTGACAAACGGCGCCCACAAACTGTTCGTTAAGGCTTATTTACTGCCTTGTAAAAAAAACAAAGCTGATTTAGCACACTTCAAATCACATTTTATTGGTCACATACACATGGTTAGCAGATGTTTTTGCGAGTGTAGCGAAATGCTTCTGCTTCTAGATCTGAGAGTGCAGCATTATCTAACAGGTAATACCTAACAAATTCCACAACAAAACCTAATACACACAATCTAGTAAAGGAATGGGATAAGAATATATAAAATATGTGGATGAGCAGTGACAGAGCGGCTAAGATGCAATAGATAGTATAGAATAGATAATGTAGGATATAGTATATACACTGCTCAAAAATAAAGGGAACACTAAAATAACACATCCTAGATCTGAATGAATGAAATATTCTTATTATATACTTTTTTCTTTACATAGTTGAATGTGCTGACAAAAAAATCACACAATCATCAATGGAAATCAAATTTATCAACCCATGGAGGTCTGGATTTGGAGTCACACTCAAAATTAAAGTTGAAAACCACACTACAGGCTGATCCAACTTTGATGTAATGTCCTTAAAACAAGTCAAAATGAGGCTCAGTAGTGTGTGTGGCCTCCACGTGCCTGTATGACCTCCCTACAACGCCTCCTTATGAGATGGCGGATGGTCTCCTGAGGGATCTCCTCCCAGAGCTGGACTAAAGCATCTGCCAACTCCTGGACAGTCTGTGGTGCAACGTGGAGTTGGTGGATGGAGCGAGACATGATGTCCCAGATGTGCTCAATTGGATTCCGGTCTGGGGAACGGCGGGCCAGTCCATAGCATCAATGCCTTCCTCTTGCAGGAACTGCTGACACACTCCAGCCACATGAGGTCTAGCATTGTCTTGCATTAGGAGGAACCCAGGGCCAACCGCACCAGCATATGGTCTCACAAGGGGTCTGAGGATCTCATCTCAGGAACCTAATGGCAGTCAGGCTACCTCTGGCGAGCACATGGAGGGCTGTGCGGCCCCCCAAAGAAATGCCACCCCACACCATGACTGACCCACCGCCAAACTGGTCATGCTGGAGGATGTTGCAGGCAGCAGAACGTTCTCCACGGCGTCTCCAGACTCTGTCACGTGTTCAGTGTGAACCTGCTTTCATCTGTGAAGAGCACAGTGCGCCAGTGGTGAATTTGCCAATCTTGGTGTTCTCTGGCAAATGCCAAATGTCCTGCACGGTGTTGGACTGTAAGCACAACTCCCACCTGTGGACGTCGGGCCCTCATACTACCCTCATGGAGTCTGTTTCTGACCGTTTGAGCAGACACATGCACATTTGTGGCCTGCTGGAGGTCATTTTGCAGGGCTCTGGCAGTGCTCCTCCTGCTCCTCCTTGCACAAAGGCGGAGGTAGCGGTCCTGCTGCTGCGTTGCTGCCCTCCTACGGCCTCCTCCACGTCCATGTACTGGCCTTTCTCCTGGTAGTGCCTCCATGCTCAGGACACTACGCTGACAGACACGGCAAACCTTCTTGCCACAGCTCACATCGATGTGCCATCCTGGATGAGCTGCACTACCTGAGCCACTTGTGTGGGTTGTACACTCCGTCTCATGCTACCACTAGAGTGAAAGCACCGCCAGCATTCAAAAGTGACCAAAACATCAGCCAGTAGGCATAGGAACTGAGAAGTGGTCTGGTCACCACCTGCAGAACCACTCCTTTATTGGGGGTGTCTTGCTAATTGCCTATAATTTCCACGTTGTCTATTCCATTTGCACAACAGCATATGAAATGTATTGTCAATCAGTGTTGCTTCCTAAGTGGACAGTTTGATTTCACAGAAGTGTGATTGACTTGGAGTTACATTGTTGTTTAAGTGTTCCCTTTATTATTTTGAGCAGTGTATATATCTCGCATTACTTATGTCATATGTAAACATTCTTAAAGTGGTATTATTAAAGTGCCTAGTGTTCCATTTATTAAAGTGGCCAATGATATCAAGTCTAGGTGGGCAACTGCCTATCTGTGCTAGTGATGGTTGTTTAACAATCTGATGGCCTTGAGATAGAAGCTGTTTTTCAATCTCTGTCCCAGCTTTGATGCACCTGTACTGACCTCGCCTTCTGGATGATAGCGGGGTGAACAGGCAGTAGTTTGAGTGGATATTGTCCTTGATGATCTTTTTTGCCTTCTCATGACATTGGGTGTTGTAGGTGTCCTGGCGGGCAGGTAGTTTGCTCGTAGTTATGTGTTGTGCAGACCTCACTACCCTCTGGAGAGCCCTGCGGTTGTGGGCAGTGCAGTTGCCGTACCAGGTGGTGATACAGCCCTACAAGATGCTCTCGATTGTGCACCTGTAAAAGTTAGAGGGTTTTCAGTGACAAGCCATATTTTTTTCAGCCTCCTGAGGTTGAAGAGGTACTGTTGCGCCTTCTTCACTACACTGTCTGTGTGCATGGACCATTTCAATTTGTCGGTGATATGTCCCCCGAGGAACTTTCCAGCTTCTCCACTGCTGTCCCGTCTATGGATAGACTTGCTTAAACAAATGTGGTTTCTACTGACTATGGCATAAGTGGACAACGAGCGCATAAGAGGCAATCTGTAATTTTGATTATAAACTGGGTGGTTCACGCCCTGAATGCTGATTGACTGAAAGCTGTGGTATATCAGACCGAATACCACTGATATGACAAAACATTTATTTAAAATGCTGTAATTGCGTTGGTAACCAGTTTATAATAGCAATAAGGCTCCTTGGGGGTTTGTGGTATATTGCCAATATACCATGGCTAAGGGCTATATCCAGGCACTCTGTGCTGCGTCATGCTTAAGAACAGCCCTTAGCCATGGTATATTGCCCATATACCCACACCCCCTCGGGCCTTATTGCTTAATTAAGACATTAATGAGCTAGGACGGATGTAGTCAATATAACTATTTGTTCAGCACTTTTGAAATGTACAGCGACAGAATTCAGAACATGGGCCGTTCTTACAGTATTCTCCCAGTACATCAAGTCAGAACCATAGGATAAATAAAGGGGACATATAAACAGACAATGAAAGCTCTTACAATATTCAATGATTACATTTTCCTAAAACAAGCTATAGGCTACATGTGCACCACCAAGTCAGAACAGTAGGCTAAATTGTGAGGGGGAAAGGGAACAATTTATTAGGGTGAGGAACACCCTTACCATGAACAGCTTACCATAAAACATACACAGCATATCATTTTTGCAGCAGCATACAAGACATTTTTGACTCACCTTGATGTACTGTATTCACTTCAACAGGAAGATGGCATGGTGGTCCTTCGTGGGCAAATTTGGTCATCAAACTTTGTCATCAAAGTTTGGCATTCTCTGGATTTATGGTGCTTTCAAGACAACTGGGAACTCTGGGAAATAAACCAGGTTCAATCATGACGTCAGTGATCTTCAGGTTGGAGCTCTAGAAAGAGGCCTGAGTTCCCAACTTGGAATACAGAGTTGGATGACTTATTTTTTTCCCCCCCAGAGTTCCCAATTGTCTTGAACTCACTGAAGTCTGAGATTTCCCAGTTTTATGTATAATTTATCTTCATAAAATGATTTGCCATTAGATTGTCGACTTGATTCATGATGATGACTGCAAGCTTGGTAGCTAAGATTTTGAAAGTATGATGTCGACATGATCAGTCCAATCAAAGCTACGGTAGATATAACGTGATTTCATGTCATTTTATCTGTGGCCAGTGACCTTGAGCCTTCTTGGATGGGCACTTCTAATATAACTCTATGGCAGCACCCAAGGGGCTCCAATTTTCTAGCTCTACCTGTACATTTTGCAGTGACGTAATGTCCCCATGACTGACAGAACACTGAGCCAATCACGGCGCAACTAGAGAACATTACCAATCCCCTGACTCAAATGTACAGTAAATGTAAACAATCATAAATTAACAGTAAACTCACAAGTTTCAAAATAAAATAAACATTACAAATGTGACCGATCGGCTCGATTCGGTCTTATGTAGCAAAATTTGAAATGGTGTTTTTTACATTGGACAAAGGTTGAGACTCTAGAAAATGGTATATCATACACTACGGTTGAGGAACAATGGGAAAGTAATTATGCTTTGAAAGTTGATAGACTTGTAAACCCACTTTTGAGAAAATGGCCCTGGGAATGTTTTGGTAAACCTACTGGAGAGCTCTTTGTCTACATCTATTCAGCATCGTTCACACCCTGTTTAACCTTAGCCCCACCCATCTCTTTAAAGATTCACGTGAGGCCATGTGCTAAACAGAGTGAGTAGTGTACTAAACAACCAAATATTTCAAGACTAAAGGCAGTTGTTGTAGTGACATCATGAACACTCACAACCATGGATGAACGATTCTCCCTCTGTCACGGGTGCCATGGTTTCCCTTAGTTTGAAGATGTATAACACGCCAGAATTTTTCCATCTCCTTAGCTATCATACTCTGCTTCGAGTCTTCTTGGGTATGACGCTATAAGCTTGGCACGTGCAATTGGGGATTTTCTCTCATTCTTCTTTGCAGATCCTCTCAAGTTCTGTCAGGTTGGATGGGGAGCATCGCTGCACAGCTATTTTCAGATCTCTCCAGAGATGTTCGATCGGGTTTAAGTTCAGGCTCTGGCTGGGCCACTCAAGGACATTCAGAGACTTGTCCCGAAGCCACTGCTATGCTGTCCTGTTGGAAGGTGAACCTTCGCCCCAGTCTGAGGTCCTGAGCCCTCTGGAGCAGGTTTTCATCAAGGATCTCTCTGTACTTTACTCTGTTGATCTCTCCTTCGATCCTGACTAGTCTCCCAGTCCCTGTCACTGAAAAACATCTCCACAGCATGATGCTGCCACCACCACACTTCACCGTAGGGATGGAGCCAGGTTTACTCTAGACGTGCATGCCTTTCCAAATACAGACAGGATCTGTGCCTTTCCAAATCATGTCCAATAAATTGAATTTACCACAGGTTGACTCCAAGTTGTAGAAACATCTCAAGAAATAATGTTAATAATAGTTTTTTATTTTTAATACCTTTGCAAAAATGTATAACCTGTATTTGTTTTCTTATTATGGGGTATTGTGTGTTGATTGCTGAGGATTTTTTTTATTTAATCAATTTTAGAATTAAAGCTGAAATGTGTAAAAAAAAAAAAATGTGGAAAAAGTCAAGGGGTCTGAATACTTTCCGAAGGCGCATAGGATTTTCCCAAGGTTGCTGTTCACCCATATCCCCCGATTTTGTTATTGGGTTCAGTCCTTGGTTCCAAATATTGGGGAAGATACCAGAGCTGAGGATGATATTATTGAGTTGAAGTATAGGCAATTGGAATTTGTGGTCTATATATTATATAATTTTATTTAGGATACCATCAACCCCACAGGCCTTTTTGGGTTGGAGGGTTTGTAATTTTTTTTCTGTATTTCATTCAGTGTAGTTGGAGAATCCAGTGGGTTCTGGTAGTCTTTAATAGCTAATTCTAAGTTTTGTAAATTATCATGTTTTTGTTCTTTGTTATAGAGCCAAAAATATCTGAGAAGTGATTTATCCATACATCTCCATTTTGTTTGTTTAGTGTGTTCCAATAACATTGAGCCGATTTCTGACAAGCTTTTCCTTATTTTTTTTCATATTGTATTTCTCTACTGTTTGTGTTGAATTCTTAGTGCCTTCAGAAAGTATTCATACCCCTTGACTTATTCCACATTGTGTGTTATAGCCTGATTTCAAATTGGATGAAATAGATTTTTATCACCCATATACACACACTACACCATATTGACAAAGTGAAAACATGTTTTTAGAAATGTATTCACACCCCTTTGCTATGACACTCCTCACTCCAAATTGAGCTCAGGTGCGTCCAATTATTTTTGTTATCATCCTTGCTGTCACTACAATTTCATTGGAGTCCACCTGTGGCCAATTCAATTGTTTGGACATGATTTAGGTCCCACAGTTGACAGTGCATGTCAGCAGAATCTATACCATGAAGTCCAAGGAACTGTCTGTAGATTTCTGAGATACAATTGTGATGAGGCATATATCTGGGGAAGGTTATAAAACTATTTCTAGAGTGGAACTACCCAGACTCTGTCTAAAGCTTGCCGTCCGAACAAACTGAGCAACCGGGCAAGAAGGACCTTAGTCAAGTTGATGACCAAAAACCCAATGACCACTCTGACAGAAATATAGAGATCCTTGGCGGAGATGGGAGAACCTGTCAGAAGAACAACAGTCTCTACAGCACTTCACCAATCTGGGCTTTCTGGGAGTGGCCAGATGGAATCCAGTGCTGAGACAGAGGCACATGACATCACGCCTGGAGTTTGCAACAAAGAAAGGCATGGGAAAGACTGGTGATAAAGCAAAAGATTCTATGGTTTGATGAGATAAAAATGTAACGCTTTGGCCTGAATAAAAAACACAATGTCTGGAGAGAAGCAGGCACAGCTCATCACCCGTCTAACACCATCCCTACCGTGAAGTATGGTAGTGGCAGCATCATGCTATTGTGATTATTTTCAGCGGCAGGGACTGGGAGACTGGTAAGGATAGACGGAACAATGAATGGGGCAAATCCTTGATTAGAACCTGCTTCAGAGTGCAAACAACCTGGGAGACTGGAATGTAAAATTTTTGCCAAAGGTTAATGACCCCCAAACATACACCCAAAGCAATACTGTGAATGTCTTCAGAACAAGGATGTGAAAGTCCTTCAGTGGCCCAGCTAAAGCCCAGACTTAAATCTGTGGAAAGACTTGAAAATGGCTGTTTACCGCTGTTCTCCATCTAACCTAACCCCCCTAGAATTTGATGTCCGCGCCCCTGCGGAAATTGAGTTAGCATAATCAGAAAATCCCCATAAAAATATATTAGTTTAAGCTAGAGATCTGATGCGTCTCAATCCGCAGATGTCGCACTTCGGCATCTACGGTAAAAGGTGTCGGAGCTAGAACGGTGTTTGTCAGACCATGAGACATCCCGAAAATCGGTCTTCTGTCTGTAGCGTCCGAACGGTTTGGCCTACAAACTATACTGAACAAAAATACAAACACTATGTAAAGTGTTGGTCCCATGTTTCATGAGCTGAAATAAAAGATCCTAGAAATGTTCCGTGTGCACAAAAAGCTTATTTCTCTCAAATGCACAAATTTGTATTTCATCCCTGTTAGTGAGCAGTTCTCCTTTGCCAAAATAATCCATCCACCTGACAGGTATGGCAAATGAAGAAGCTGATTGAACAGCATGATCATTACACAGGTGCACATTGTGCTGAGGACAATAAAAGGCCACTCTAAAAGTGCAGTTTTGTCACACAACACAATGCCACAGATGTCTCAAGTTTTGAGGGATTGTGCAATTAGCATGATGACTACAGCAATGTCCTACAGAGCTGTTGTCAGAGAATTTAAGCCGCCTCCAACATAAAGTTGCCAGTATGTTCAACCGGCCTCGTGTATGGCGTTGTGTCAACGTTGTGAACAGAGTGCCCGACGGGGGCGGTGGGGTTATGGTATGGGCAGGCATAAACTATGGAAAACGAACACAATTGCATTTTATCGATGGCAATTTGAATGCACAGATACCGTGACAAGATCCTGAGGGCCATTGTCGTGCCATTCATCCTCATCACAGCAACATGTCTCAAGGATATGTACACAATTCATGGAAGCTGAAAATGTCCCAATTATTCCATGGGCTGCATACTCACCTGACATGTCACGCATTGAGCATGTTTGGGATGCTTTGGATCGACGTGTACGACTGCGTGTTCCAGTTCCCGCCAACTTCACACAGCTGTTGAAGAGGAGTGGGACAACATTCCACAGGCCACAATAAACAGTTGTATCGCGCAGCATGACGTAAATGGAGGTCACACCAGGAACTGGTTTTATTTTTTTTTTAAGGTAACTGTGACCAACGATGTTTAACAGTATAACTTTAAACCGTCCCCTCGCCCATACCCGGGCGCGAACCAGGGACCCTCTGCACACATTAACAACAGTCACCCACGAAGCACCGTTACCCATCGCTCCACAAAAGCCGCGGCCCTACTTCAAGGTCTCGGACCAAGTGACGTCACCGATTGAAACGCTATTTAGCGCGCACCACCACTAACTAGCTAGCCATTTCACATCCGTTTACTGTATTCCCAGTCTTGTGAAATCCATAGATTAGGGCCTAATGCATTTTAAACTGACTGATTTCCTTATATGAATCATTGAAATTGTTTAATGTTGTGTTTATATTTTTGTTCAGTATATTATGACCCCTCTATTGAAAGATGAGACTCTCACGAACACAATGGTCGTCTCCGTTTTGCTCCAAGACCCCACACACACACACACAACCGTCTTGGGACTTGTCTGAATTTGGTACAGCTGATCTGCCAACTTTTGTCTGTAGTGTCCGACCAGTTTGGGGTACACACTAATATGACCCCTCTCTCTCGAGCACGCACATATTTTTCTCTATGATTCTCACAAGACTCATCTGAAGGTCCCCAGGTACCAGTTGAAAAAATGAATGGAAGTACAGTGAATCTTTTGAAACTGTTTAGTGCCAAAAACAAGGGGTTAAATACTTGTCAAAAAGATAATAAAAGTGAAAAATCCTGATCTTAGTGCATTCGGAAAGTATTCACATCCTTTCCCCTTTTCCACATTTGGTTACGTTACAGCCTTATTCTAAAATTGATTAAATGTATATTGATGAGGACCAATCTACGCACAATACTCCATAATGACAAAAAAAAACAGGTTTTGGGATATATTTTTCTTCACATTTTTTTAAAAGAATATATAAGTATTTAGATCATTTGCTATGAGACTCGAAATTGAGCTCATTTGCATCCTGTTTCCATTGATTGTCCTTGAGATATTTCTACAACTTGATTGGAGTCCAACTGTGGTAAATTCAGTTGATTGGACATGATTTGGAAAGGCGCACACACGTCAGTATGTATAAGATCCCACAGTTGACAGTGCATGTCACAGCAAAAACCAAGCCATGAGGTCGAAGGAATTATACGTAGAGCTCCAAGACCTGATTGTGTCGAGGCATAGATCTGGGGAAGGGTACCAAAAAATGTCTCCATTATTGAAGGTCCCCAAGAACACCATCATTCTTAAATGGAAGAAGTTTGGAACTACCAAGAATCTTCCTAGACCTGGCCGCCTGGCAAAATTGAGCAATCGGTGGAGAAGGGCCTTGGTCAGGGAGTGGACCAAGAACCCAATGGTCACTCTGACAGAGCTCCAGAGTTCCTCTGTGGAGACGGGAGAACCTTCCAGAAGGACAATCATCTCTGCAGCACTCCACCAATAAGGCCTTTATGGTAGAGTAGCCAGACAGAAGACACTCTTAAGTAAAAGGCATGTGACAGCCCGCTTGGAGTTTGCTAAAGGACTCTCAGAACATGAGAAACAAGATTCTCTGGTCTGATGAAACCAAGATTGAACTCTTCTGCCTGAATGCCAAGCGTCACTTCTGGAGGACACCTGGCACCATCCCTACGGTGAAGCGTGGTGGTGACAGCATCATGCGCTGGGGATGTTTTTCAGCAGCAGGGACTGGGAGACTAGTCAGGATCAAGGAAAAGATGAACGGAGCAAAGCACAGAGTGATTCTTGATGAGAACCTGCTCCAGAGCCCTCAGGACCTCAGACTGGGACTCATCCCACACCCACTCAATTGGGTTGAGATCCCACACCCACTCAATTGGGTTGAGGTCCTACACCCACTCAATTGGGTTGAGGTCCCACACCCACTCAATTGGGTTGAGGTCAGGTGATTGTGGAGGCCAGGATGCAGCACACCATCACTCTCCTTCTTTGTCAAATAGCCCTTACACAGCCTGGAGGTGTGTTGGGTCATTGTCCTGTTGAAAAACAAATGATAGTCTCACTAAGCACATATCAGATTGGATGGCGTGTCGCTGCAGAATGCTGTGGTAGCCATACTGGTTAAGTGTGCCTTGAATTCTAAATAAATCACTGCCAGTGTCACCAGCAAAGCACCATCACAATTCCTCCTCCATGCTTCACGATGGGAACCACACATGTGGAGATCGTACATTCACCTCCTCTGTGTCTTACAAAGACACTGCAGTTGGAACCAAAAATCCTAAATTTGTTATTGTCCATTGCTTGTGTTTCTTGGCCCAAGCAAGTCTCTTTACAGCAATTCAACCTTGAAAGCCTGATTCATGCGGTCTCGTCTGAACAGTTGATCTTGAGGTGTCTGTTAATTGAACTCTGTGAAGCATTTATTTGGGCTGCAATTTCTGAGGCTGGTAACTCTATTAAACTTATCTTCTGCAGCAGAGGTAACTCTGGGTCTTCCATGTCCTGAGGCGGTCCTCATGAGAGCCAGTTTCATCATAGCGCTTGATGGTTTTTGCGACTGCACTTGAAGAAACTTTCAAAGTTCTTGAAATGTTCTGGATTGACTGACCTTCATGTCTTAAAGTAATGATGGACTGTTGTTTCTCTTTTCTTATTTGGGCTGTTCTTTCCATAATATGGACTTGGTCTTTTACCAAGGAGGGTTGTCTTCTGTATACCAACCCTACCTTGTCACAAAACTGATTGGCTCAAATGCATTAAGAAGGAAAGAAATTCCACAAATTAACTTTTAACAAGGCACACCTGTAAATTGAAATGCATTCTAGGTGACTACCTCATGAATCTGGTTGAGAGAATGCCAGGAGTGTGCAAAGCTGTCATCAAGGCAAAGGGTGGCTACTTTTAAGAATCTCACATATAAAATATATTTAGATTTGTTAAACACTTTTTCGTTACGACATGATTCCATGTGTTATTTCATAGTGTTGATGTCTTCACTATTATTCTACAGTGTAGAACATAGTAAATAAATAAATGAATAAACCCTGGAATGAGTAGGTGAAACAACTTTTGACTGGTACTGTATATATTTATTTCCTGGTCGTTTTTATACTGTATCTCTCTGATATAGGACAGACACTTCAGAACAAACTTCCTTTTCAATTTTTTTGGGGGGGTCCTATCTGCTGTTCCATGTAGTGAATATTTTATTCAATGCATTTGTATGGGCTAATAGTTGTAAGGCCCCCAAAAAGTTGAGGGGTATGAATACTTTTGAAGGCACTGTAGATCCTCTAGATGGCGTCTGGTAGCTCAACATCCTCCCCGTGTGTGTGTGTGTGTGGACAGATGACCTTTATTACGAACACAGAGCAGGAACAATATATCTAATAACTCATGGCCTTTCTGACTTCCCATCCATCCATATTCCAAAACATAAGTTTGTCAGTTTTCAAGCCTCAGAAGCGGAAACCCAAATTGCATTGATTGATGGACTGTGTGTGGATGTGTTCACATGAGGCTGGAGCTGGTTGTTCCTATGTTACTGAATACCAATACTTACCTGTTGCTGTGGGTGTGTAGGCCTTGGGTGTGTTTGGGTATGTGTGAGCATCCGTGTGTGAATGAGTCTTACATTACAAACACACACAGTCCTGTGAGCAGGGTTAGAGAAAAGATCAGGGTTAACATGCCTGTTCTCTCTCACACACATCTCTTTACCTACCCATTCACACCTCTCTTTGCTATGACAATCCAAATTGGGCTCCGATGCATCCTATTTCTTTTGATCATCCGTGAGATGTTGCTATATGTCAGTACACCCTTATGGGACAATGTTTCCCAGAATAGACATGTTCTGTGGTTCTTCTAACTGGTGCTGTTTTTCTGCAAACAGCCCAAATCTGGTGCTGGTAGCCCCTCCGATGTCTATACCATAGAGACAGACTGGTCATATGATTTAGATCTGCTCTATTGCAGGTCTTCCAACACACACACACACACACACACAAAGCAAAGTGGGAGAATGCATGCACACACACTGATTTAATGGGGTTTTGTGGCTAGACTAGAATGCTCCTCTAGGCTCTCAGGCTCTGCCTCCCATATGAAAACAGTTACAATAGACACACACACTGCTCTAGTTGTCTTGCCAGTTTGTTCCAGTTTTTATAATGAGGGAATAGGGGAAGCTCAGCCACCAATGCACCAATGGGGTTACTGGCATACACACACACACACACACACACTTCTCTTTAAGTTCTGTGAGAGGAATAAAGCCTCTCTTCTCCTAATGGAGAACACAGCAGAGCCTTTGTGCCCGAATAAAAACACAGACCAGTACAAACCAGTACAGACCACTACAGACCAGCAGTACAGAAACTATGGACCAGACCAGTGCGGACATAATTACAGACCAGTTACATAGACCCCAGCAAGGTGTCCACCATAGACACCATTAAGGACCAGTGCAGACCACTATAAAACAGTACAGACCACTATAGAACAATATAGATCCAGGATGTGACCTTTTTGTCAGTGCTTGTCTGTCTGGACTGAGAACAGGAGGATAACTGACTGACTGCTGAGCTACCTACCTACCTACCTACTGCTAGCTGTCCCCTCGCTCTCCCTCTCCCCTCCCCCTTTCACCACACCCCATCCCCTTTTTCTCTCCATCTCTCGCCTCCTCCCCCTTCTCTCTCTCTCTCACCCCCTTCTCTTTCTCATCTCTCTCTCTCTCTCTCTCTCTCTCTCTCTCTCTCTCTCTCTCTCTCTCTCTATGAAAGCGCTGGTTTCAGCAGCTTTCTGAATAGAGCAACAAATACACACAGCTCCGGCTCACAGCATTGTCCTCACTAATCATAGGGCCTCTGTGTGTATGTGTGTGTTTGGCTACAGCAGCACAGGCGGCAGTGGTATATGTAGCTTCCTGTGTGCTAGCCAGTCAGATCAGTCTGCCGCATGCCGCTGCTGCCATTATACTGAGGAATCCCTAGCCACTGTGGGTCGAGAGAGAGAGAGAGAGAGAGAGCGCGTGCGTGAGGGAGAGGGAGCTGCCAGACTGCTGTAGCTCGGTAACAGTGGAGGACATCAAGAGGACAGAGCTGCTTTCAGCTTGGATTATATTATACCCCAGGAGCTGCACTGTTACAGTGGGGGGGCTGGTGTGTGGAGAGGGGGTACGGTGTGTTATTAAGAGAACGAGGACAGTTGGAACTACAGAGCCGTGTGTATATGTGAGCGGTACAATGTGTGTGTCTGTATAAGGGGGGTACGTTGTATGTGTGTGTTCACGATGCGGTCGGAGCGTGCGAGCCGTGTGTGTATCGTGGTGCTGGAGGAGGAGGAGGAGGATGAACATTCCTCTCCTCCTCGTCCCTCTCCTCCTCACCCCTCTCCCCTCCTTCACCCCAAACCCTCTCCGGACCGCAAGTCCCATCATGCCGTATGTCGCAGATCTCAGGAAGACAAGGTGAGACTGAGGGACCACCTCCGCTGTTTTGGTTGCCTGTGGATTAGCCTAACGTTTTTGCCAGGGTTAGAGATGCACTTAGCTTGTGAGTGTTTTGAATAGAATAATTGTCCTCGAGAGAGAATCTGTCATGCACAATTTAAATAGCACCGGCAAAACAATACAGATGTGTATACTGCACAGCACACACAATATAAGGTTGCATGTTGCTAATAGTGAACTATGCACCAAGCCTTTAGCTAGTGTTTGGTTATGGCTAGCGTAATGATGTTTCAAACATCCTCACTTGTAGTGATAAGGAAGATACTGGCTGCCAGTAGCAGATTTACATTTGTAGTTTTGATATAGGCTTAACATTTTGCATAGTCCTCTGCATAATGAACTACATTTGTTAAAAGAGACCCAACCAATGTGGCTGCAGATCCGGTATGGAATTTTAGATAAGAGGGTAGAACATGCCACTAACGATTTCTCGGACACAGATGAAGCCTAGTCCTGGGCTAAAAAGCTATTTAAATGGGGACTCCATTGACTAGCCCATATAGCTTTAGATGGGAAGTTGGAGAATTGCCTATAAGAGAGAAGAATAGGAGTGTTGTTGGTTCTTGTCTTGTAGTCAGTCAGTGTCATAATTAGAATGGCCTGTACAGACAGATACTAACATGTCTCACTGTTATATTGTTATTTATAGCCAGAAAATGATAGCTATGCTTTGAATTAAATAACCCCATGTTAAACATTGGTGATACCTGCCGTGTGTCAGTATCAGGCATCACCATGCTCTCCCACACCTGCAAAAGGAGGGAGTGAGAGATGAATGGATGGAGGAGATTCATTCACCCTTTCTCTCTCTCAATAAGGACTCCTCAGACAGAAGCCTTCGTTCCTCTTTTACACTCCTTCTCTCCTCAGACCAGCTGGTGTTTAACAGACCAGGTGGCCAGGTTGTGTTTTAACCCCTCACAGCCTGGCTGGCTTTCTGTTGCAGACACACAAGTGGCAAACAGAGTGATACGGCTAATGTGTGTGTGGAGGGGGGGGACCACAGAGAGTGCGTGTCAGGCACGTGTGTGTGTTTGTGAGTGAATTCTTTTGGGCTTTGCAGCTGCCAGTGTCATAAAAGTGACCCCCTTCCCGTATACACTGACCGACCCCTCCCCCCGCCTGTACTTCTGCTATGCCAGACACCTGAGAAGAGGGGGAGGTTTAGTGGGGGGTGCTGACTGGCAGAGTTGGTTTTAGGATCAGAATGGATTGAGGGGGTTTATAGAAAAACATGGGGACTGTGGTCCAGTATGCTGTTTGATACACACAAACTCACTACTGTAGCCCAGAATGAAGCTGCTGTAGGGCAATTCCACTGTACCGAAATGATGCTTTGTCTAAAAGTTAACTTTAAAATGTATTCCAAACCAAAAACATTGATTTCAAAGTTTAACAAACCATACAACTCCATGAACAAGGACTACTTTGAACAATTTACACAGAAAATTTAACAAAAACACATTTACTGGAAGAACTGTGCAGATGCAAAATTTGGTAACAAAATTAGGGTAATGTCCCTCAGTTTATGCGACCAGGTTTGCCAAAAACTCTGCTCCGAATTGAAATGAAAAGATACAGTGCCTTCAGAAAGTGTTCATACCACTTGACGTATTCCATATTTTTTTGTTACAAGCTGAATTCAAAATGGATTACATTAAAAAAATCTCACAATGCCTCATAATGAAAAGGTGAAAACATGTTTTTAGAACATTTTGCAAATGTATTGAAAATTAAATACAGAGTTATCTAATTTACATAAGTATTCACATCCCTGAGTCAGTAAATGTTAGAATAACATTTGGCAGCAATTTACAGCTGTAAGTCTCTAAAAGCTTTGAAGACCTGGGTTGTACAATATTTGTACATTATTCTTTAAAAAATTGCTCAACCGCTATCAAGTTGGTTGTTGATCATCGCTAGACAGCCATTTTCAAGTCTTGCCATAGATTTTCAAGGCGATTTTTAAGTCAACTGTAACTAGGCCACTCAGGAACGTTAAATGTCATCTTTGTAAGCATCTCCAGTGTATATTTGGCTTTGTGTTTTAGTTTATTGTCTTGCTGAAAGGTGAATTTGTCTCCGTGTCTGTTGGAAAGCAGGCTGAACCAGGTTTTTCTCTAGGATTTTGCCTGCATTTAGCTCTATTCCGTTTCTTTTTATCCCAAAAACTCCCTAGTCCTTGCTTATGAGAAGCATACCCATAGCATTATGCAAGCCACCGCCATGCTTGAATACCAGTCAAAAGATTAGACACACCTACTCATTTAAGGGTTTTTCTTTATTTTTACTATTTTCTACATTGTAGAATAATAGTGAAGACATCAAAACCATGAAATAACACATATAAATCAAAATATATTTGAGATTCTTCAAAGTAGCTACCCTTTGCCTTGATGACAGCTTTGCACACTCTTGGCATTCTCTTGGCATTCTCTCAACCAGCTTCGTGAGGAATACTTTTCCAACAGTCTTGAAGGAGTTCCCACACATGCTGAGCACTTGTTGGCTGCTTTTCCTTCACTCTGCAGTCCAACTCATCCCAAACCATCTCAATTGGGTTGAGGTCGGGTGATAGTGGAAGTCAGGTCATCTGATGCACCACTCCTTCTTGGTCAAATAGTCCTTACACAGCCTGGAGGTGTGTTTTTGGGGTCATTGTCCTGTTGAAAAACACATGTTAGTCCCACTAAGCCCAAATCAGATTGAATAGCGTGTCGCTGCAGAATGCTGTGGTTTTTGCCTTGAATTCTAAATAAATCACTGATAGTGTCACCAGTAAAGCACCATCACACCACCACCTCCATGCTTCACGGTGGGAACCACACATGCGGAGATCATCCGTTCACCTACTCTGCATCTCACAAAGCCACTGCAGTTGGAACCAAAAATCTCCTCAAATTTGGACTCATCAGACCAGATGACAGATTTCCACCGGTCTAATTTTTATTTTATTTATTTTATTTTACCTTTATTTAACCAGGTAGGCAAGTTGAGAACAAGTTCTCATTTACAATTGCGACCTGGCCAAGATAAAGCAAAGCAGTTCGACAGATACAACAACACAGAGTTACACATGGAGTAAAACAAACATACAGTCAGTAATAAAGTATAAACAAGTCTATATACAATGTGAGCAAATGAGGTGAGAAGGAAGGTAAAGGCAAAAAGGGCCTTGGTGGCAAGGTAAATACAATATAGCAAGTAAAACACTGGAATGGTAGTTTTGCAATGGAAGAATGTGCAAAGTAGAAATAAAAATAATGGGGTGCAAAGGAGCAAAATAAATAAATTAATTAAATACAGTTGGGAAAGAGGTAGTTGATAGGGCTAAATTATAGGTGGGCTATGTACAGGTGCAGTAATCTGTGAGCTGCTCTGACAGTTGGTGCTTAAAGCTAGTGAGGGAGATAAGTGTTTCCAGTTTCAGAGATTTTTGTAGTTCGTTCCAGTCATTGGCAGCAGAGAACTGGAAAGAGAGGCGGCCAAAGAAAGAATTGGTTTTGGGGGTGACTAGAGAGATATACCTGCTGGAGCGTGTGCTACAGGTGGGAGATGCTATGGTGACCAGCGAGCTGAGATAAGGGGGGACTTTACCTAGCAGGGTCTTGTAGATGACATGGAGCCAGTGGGTTTGGCGACGAGTATGAAGCGAGGGCCAGCCAACGAGAGCGTACAGGTCGCAATGGTGGGTAGTATATGGGGCTTTGGTGACAAAACGGATTGCACTGTGATAGACTGCATCCAATTTGTTGAGTAGGGTATTGGAGGCTATTTTGTAAATTACATCGCCAAAGTCGAGGATTGGTAGGATGGTCAGTTTTACAAGGGTATGTTTGGCAGCATGAGTGAAGGATGCTTTGTTGCGAAATAGGAAGCCAATTCTAGATTTAACTTTGGATTGGAGATGTTTGATATGGGTCTGGAAGGAGAGTTTACAGTCTAACCAGACACCTAAGTATTTGTAGTTGTCCACGTATTCTAAGTCAGAGCCGTCCAGAGTAGTGATGTTGGACAGGCGGGTAGGTGCAGGTAGCGATCGGTTGAAGAGCATGCATTTAGTTTTACTTGTATTTAAGAGCAATTGGAGGCCACGGAAGGAGAGTTGTATGGCATTGAAGCTTGCCTGGAGGGTTGTTAACACAGTGTCCAAAGAAGGGCCGGAAGTATACAGAATGGTGTCGTCTGCGTAGAGGTGGATCAGAGACTCACCAGCAGCAAGAGCGACCTCATTGATGTATACAGAGAAGAGAGTCGGTCCAAGAATTGAACCCTGTGGCACCCCCATAGAGACTGCCAGAGGTCCGGACAACAGACCCTCCGATTTGACACACTGAACTCTATCAGAGAAGTAGTTGGTGAACCAGGCGAGGCAATCATTTGAGAAACCAACCACCTAATGTCCATTGCTTGTGTCTCTTGGCCCAAGCAAGTCTCTTCTTCTTATTGGTGTCCTTTTAGTTGTGGTTTCTTTGCATCAATTCAACCATGAAGGCCTAATTCACGCAGTCTCCTCTAAACAGTTGATGTTGTGTCAGTTACTTGAACTCCGTGAAACATTTATTTGGCCTGTAAGGTGCAGTAAACTCTAATGAAGGTATCTTCTGCAGCAGAGGTAGCTCTGGGTCTTCCTTTCCTGTGGTGGTCCTCATGTGAGCCAGTTTCATCATAGCGCTTGATGGTTTTTGCGACTGCACTTGAAAACATTAAGTTCTTGAAATGTTCTGAATTGACTGACCTTCATGTCTTAAAGTAACAATGGACTGTCTCTGGGGGGGGGGGGGGGGGGGGGGGGGGGGGACGACAGTTGTGAGCTGAACATAACAGTATTCCAGTGGACTGTACTGGAAACTACTATGTTTTCCCATTGTAGCCAATTCAATTGCAGTAATTCCGTTAGTGGTTTGTTAAAAAATATCGAGTTTTATCCACTTAATAATTCATAAACAAACTTGAGATCAGTCAAAACTATAACAAATGAGTAGGTCTACCTTTACTTTTAATTCTACCTCATGAGGGAGAGAAATGAGAAAATATCTTAAAGATGCAGTGCATTTGGAAGTATTCAGATCCCTCAACTTTTTCCACATTTTGTTAGTCTTATTCTAAAATGTATTAAATTTAAAATAAATTATCTTCGATCTTCACACAATAGTGTGCAAATTTAAAATAAATAATACCTTATTGACATACAGTTGAAGTCGTAAGTTTACATACACTTACGTTGGAGTCATTAAAACTTGTTTTCCAACCACTCCACAAATTTCTTGTTAACAAACTATAGTTTTGGCAAGTCGGTTAGGACATCTACTTTGTGCTTAACACAAGTAATTTTTCCATCAATTGTTTACAGACCGATTATTTCACCTATCATTCACTGTATCACTGTATATTGACTGCGCCTTTAAACAGCTTGGAAAATTCCAGAAAATGTCATGGCTTTAGAAGCTTCTGATAGGCTAATTGACATCATTTGAGTCAATTGGAGGTGTTCCTGTGGATGTATTTCAAGGCCTACCTTCAAACTCATTGCCTCTTTGCTTGACATCATGGGAAAATCAAAAGAAATCAGCCAAGACCTCAGGAAAAAAATTGTAGACCTCCACAAGTCTGGTTCATCCTTGGGAACAATTTCCAAACGCTTGAAGGTACCACGTTCATCTGTACAAACAATAGTATGCAAGTATAAACACCATGGGACCACGCAGCCGTCATACCGCTCAGGAAGAAGATGGGTTCTGTCTCCTAGAGATGAACGTACTTTGGTGTGAAAAGTGCAAATCAATCCCAGAACAACAGCAAAGGACCTTGTGAAGCTGCTGGAGGAAACAGGTACAAAGGTATCTATATCCACAGTAAAACGAGTCCTATATCGACATAACCTGAAATGCAGCTCACCAAGGAAGAATCCACTGCTCCAAAACTGCCATAAAAAAAAACGGACTACGGTTTGCAACTGCACATGGGGGCAAAGATTGTACTTTTTGGAGAAAGGTCCTCTGGTCTGATGAAACAAAAATAGAACTGTTTGGCTAGAATGACCATTGTTATGTTTGGAGGAAAAGGGGGAGCCTTGCAAGCCGAAGAACACCATTCCAACCGTGAAACACCGGGGTGGCAGCATCATGCTGCAGGAGCGACTGGTGCACTTCACAAAATGGATGGCATTATGGATGATAATTATTTGGATATATTGAAGCAACATCTCAAGACATCGGTCAAGAAGTTAAAGCTTGGTCGCAAATGGGTCTTCCAAATGGACAATGACCACAAGCATACTTCTGAAGTTGTGGCAAAATGGCTTAAGGACAACAAAGTCAAAGTATTGGAGTGGGCATCACAAAGCCCTGACCTCAATCCCATAGAAAATGTGTGGGCAGAACTGAAAAAGTGTGTACGAGCAAGGAGGCCTACAAACCTGACTCAGTTACACCAGCTTTGTCAGGAGGAATGGGCCAAAATTCACCCAAGCTTGTGGAAGGCTAGCTGAAACGTTTGCACCAAGTTGAACCATTTAAAGGCAATGCTACCAAATACTAATTGAGTATATGTAAACTTCTGACCCACTGGGAATGGGATGAAAGAAATAAAAGCTGATAAAAATCATTCTCTCTGCTATTATTCTGACTTTTCCCATTTTTAAAATAAAGTGGCGATCCTAACTGACCTAAGGCAGGGAATTTTTACTAAGATGAAATGTCAGGAATGGTGAAAAACAGAGTTTAAATGTATTTGGCTAAGGTGTATGTAAACTTCCGACTTAAACTGTAATTATTCAGAACCTTTGCTATGAGACTGGATATTGAGCTCAGGTGCATCCTGTTTCTAAGGATCATCCTTGCGATGTTTCTACAACTTGATTGGAGTCCACCTGTGGTATATTCAATTGATTGGACATGATTTGGAAAGGAACGCATCTTTCTATACAAGGTCCCACTGTTGACTGCATTTCAGAGCCAAAACCAAGCCATGAGGTGGAAGGAACTGTCCGTAGAGGTCTGAAACAGGATTGTGTCGAAGCACAGATCTGGGGAAGGGCACCAAAAAATGTCTGCAGCATTGAAGGTCCCCAAGAACACAGTGGCCTCCATCATTCTTAAATGGATGAAGTTTGGAACCACCAAGACTTTTCCTAGAGCTGGCCGCCCAGCCAAACTGAGCAATCAGAGGAGAGTGGCTTTGGTCGGGGAGTGAACCAAGAACCCAATGGTCACTCTGACAGAGCTCTAGAGTTTCTCTGTGGAGATGGGCGAACCTTCCAGAAGGACCACCATCTCTGCAGCACTCCACCAATGTTGGCCTTTTTATGGTAGAGTGGCCAAACGGAAGCCACTCCTCAGTAAAAGGCACATCACAACCCGCTTGGAGTTTGCCAAAAGGCAACTAAAGGACTATGTCCATAAGAAACAAGATTATCTGGTCTGTTGAACTCTTTGGCCTGAATACCAAGAGTCACATCTGCTGGAAACCTGGCACCATCCCTACGGTGAAGCATGGTGGTGGCAGCAACATGCTGTGGGTATGTTTTTCAGTGGAAGGGACTGGGAGACTAGTCAGGATCGAGTGAAAGATGAACGGAGCAAAGTACAGAGAGATCCTTGACGAAAACCTGCTCCAGAGCCCTCAGTACCTCAGACTGGGGCGAGGGTTCACCTTCCAACAGGACAACGACCCTAAGCATCCAACCAAGACAACTCATGAGGGGCTTCGGGACAAGTCTCTGAATGTCCGTGAGTGGCCCAGCCAGAGCCCTGACTTGAACTCGATCGAACATCTCTGGAGAGACCGGAAAATGGCTGTGCAGAGATGCTCTCCATCCAACCTGACAGAGTTTGTGAGGCTCTGCAGAGAAGAATTGGATAAACTCCCCAAGTACTGGTGTGCCAAGCTTGTAGTGTCATACCCATAGAACTCAAGGCTGTATTCGCTGCCAAAGGTGCTTCAACAAAGCACTGAGTAAATGGTCTGAATACTTAGGTAAATATATTTCATTTTTTATTTTTGCAAAAAAATCTAAAAACCTGTTTTTGTTTTATCAGGTTTGTTGAGGGGGGGAAACGATTTAATCCATATTAGAATAAGGCTGTAACGTAACAATTTGGAAAAAGTAAAGGGGTCTGAATACTTTCAGAATGCACTGTACAATAACAAAGTATATGGACACCTGCTCGTCGAACATCTCATTCCAAAATCATGGGCATTAATATGGAGTTGGTCCCCCTTTTGATGCTGTAACAGCCTCCACTTTTCTGACATTGCTGCAGGGACTTGCTTCCATTCAGCCACAAGCATTAGTGAGTTTGAGCACTGATCCTGCGTTTCAATTAATCCCAAAGGTGTTCAATGGGGTTGAAGTCAGGGCTGTGTGCATGCCACCCAAGTTCCTCTACACAGATCTCGACAAACAGTTTCTGTGTGGACCTCGCTTTGTGCACAGGGGCATTGTCATTCTGAAATGGGAAAGGGCTTTCCCAAAACTGTTGCCACAAAGAATTGTCTGGAATGTCATAGCGTTAAGATTTCCCTTCACTGGAACTAAGGGGCCTAGCCCAAACCATGGAAAAACAGCCCCAGACCATTATTCCTCCTCCACCAAACTTTACAGTTGGCACTATGCAGTCAGGCAGGTAGCATTCACCAAACCCAGATTAGTCCACCTGACTGCCAGATGGTGAAGCGTGATTCATCACATGTCCACTGCTCCAGAGTCCAATGGCGGTGATCTTTACACCACTCTATCCGATGCTCGGCATTGTACATGTTGATCTCAGGCTTGTGTGAGGCTGCTCAGCCATGGAAACCCATTTCATGAAGCTCCCAACAAACAGTTCTTGTGCTGACGTTGCTTCCAGAGGCAGTTTGGAACTTGGTAGTGAGTGTTGCAAACAATTTTTACGCGCATTAGCACTCGGTGGTCCCGTTCTGTGAGCTTGTGTTGCCTACCACTTCGCGGCTGAGCCGTTGTTGCTCCTAGACATTTCCACAATAACAACACTTACAGTTGACCACCGGGACAGCTCTAGCAGGGCAGAAATTTGATGAACTGACTTGTTGGAAAGGTGACAACGGTGCCACGTTGAAAATCACAGAGCTCTTCATTATGGGCCATTCTACTGCCAATGTTTGTCTATGGAGATTGCATGGCGGTGGTCTCAATTTTATACCCTGTCAGCAACAGGTATGGCTGGAATAGCCGAATCCACTAATTTGAATGACTGTCCACATGCTTTTGGCCATGTGCTGTATGTGGGTTACTGGTAACAGAAAGGTGCAAGGCAATGTTTCTTTAACAGAAGGATAATCATTTCTCCCAAACTATACTGAACAAAAATATAAATGCAACATGCAACAATTTCAAAGATTTTACTGAGTTACACTTCATAGAAGGAAATCAGTCAATTGAAATTCATTAGGCCCTATGGATTTATATGACTGGGAATACATATATGCATCGGTTGGTCACTGATGCCTTAATGTGACCAGCATTTGCCTCATGCAGCGCGATATCTCCTTCACATTGAGTTGATCAGGCTGTTGATTGTGGCCTGTGGAATGTTGTCCCACTCCTCTTCATTTGTTGTGTGAAGTTGCTGGATATTGGCGGGAATTGGAACACGCTGTCGTTCACGTCAGTCTAGAGCATCCCAAAAATGCTCAATGGGTGAGAATGCAGGCCATGGAAAAACCTTGACATTTTCAGCATCCAGGAATTGTGTACAGATCCTTGCAACATGTAGCTGTGCTTTATCATGCTAAAACAGGTGATTTCAGCAGCTGAATGGCACGATAATGGGCCTCAGGATCTCGTCACAGTATCTCTGTGCATTCAAATTGCCAAAGATCAAATGCACTTGTGTTTGTGCACTCTGTTCACAAAGTTGACATCAGCGAACTGCTCGCCCACATGATGCCATACACGTGGTCTGCGTTTGTGAGGCCGGTTGGACATACTGCTCGCCCACATGATGCCATACACCTGGTCTGCGTTTGTGAGGCCGGTTGGACGTACTGCCAAATTCTCTAAAACGACGGAAGCGGCTTATGGTAGAGAAATTTACATTAAATTCTCTGGCAACAGCTCTGGTGAACATTCCTGCAGTCAGCATGCCAATTGCACGCTCTGTGGCATTTTGTTGTGTGACCAAACATATTTTAGAGTGGCCTTTTATTGTCCCCCGCACAAGGTGTAATGATCATGCTGTTTAATCAGTGTCTTGATGGATTATCTTGGAAAAGGAGAAATTCTCACTAACATGTATGTAAACAAATTTGAGAGAAAAAAGCTTTTTGTGTGGAACATTTCTGGGATCTTTTATTTCGGCTCATAAAAAATGGGACCAACACTTTACATGTTGCGTTTATATTTTTGTTTAGCGTAAATATAATTGTTGATATTCGTTGCCAGATCTTTAAAAAAAATTTTTTTTAGTACTTATTCTGGTAATGTCAAAAACCACTGTTTGACCAGAGATCAAAGCCTACGCTTATAGCTGTGGGAAATGGTTGAAAAATGTTTTAATGCCTTAATTAATATCTCAAATATAGACTCTTAGCTTTTTGCTCCTATGACCTTCAGATGTTGGTGCTTATGGGTCCCTTTAGATGAAAAAGCCCTGTCGTAATTGTCAGCATGTAACCAAACTGTAGTAACGTTAGCAAGCAGGATGTTAACAGGTTCTGTCTTGTTAGTCATCTAGCCAAGTCATTCAGAGGAAAATTATCTAGCACCTTTCCATCTCTCTCTCCAGTTTTCTCACTATCTATTCTTTCCATTGTTTGCTCTTGTTGTCTCTCACTCACTCAAATTCAATCTGCTTTCATTGGCATGAATGATAGTCAATGTTGTCAAGGTGAAGAGATGCACCTAAATATTATGAAAACAACAGCGACAACAATAATAATAGTAGCTATAATACTAAATAATCAAAAATAAATATTTATTTTACACACACACATACACACACACATACACAGTGACTGATAGTTCTCTCTGTGTCCTCCCATACAGCCCTCTCTGCTGAAAGCCATCTTCAGTGTGGACCCTAATGAAGTCCGCTCCCTCATATTCAAGAAGGAGGATGTAAACGTACAGGTAACATTACTGTACACACACACAGACAGGAGTCAGTCAGTCCATAAGCATCTCTTGCTCTAAATTGCTTGCAAATCCATCCTCTCCTCATCTCCTATCCTCTCCTCATCTCCTCTTCACCCTTCATCTGCAATGATTGTCAAAGACTTGACAGGTGGACGCTCATCATTAGGCTGGCTTTCCTGGTCAGTTCTCATCATTAGGCTGGCTTTCCTGGTCAGTTCTCATCATTAGGCTGGCTTTCCTGGTCAGTTCTCATCATTAGGCTGGCTTTCCTGGTCAGTTCTCATCATTAGGCTGGTTTTCCTGGTCAGTTCTCATCATTAGGCTGGCTTTCCTGGTCAGTTCTCATCATTAGGCTGGCTTTCCTGGTCATTTCTCATCATTAGGCTGGCTTTCCTGGTCAGTTCTCATCATTAGGCTGGCTTTCCTGGTCATTTCTCATCATTAGGCTGGCTTTCCTGGTCAGTTCTCATCATTAGGCTGGCTTTCCTGGTCAGTTCTCATCATTAGGCTGGCTTTCCTGGTCATTTCTCATCATTAGGCTGGTTTTCCTGGTCATTTCTCATCATTAGGCTGGCTTTCCTGGTCAGTTCTCATCATTAGGCTGGCTTTCCTGGTCAGTTCTCATCATTAGGCTGGCTTTCCTGGTCAATTCTCATCATTAGGCTGGCTTTCCTGGTCAGTTCTCATCATTAGGCTGGCTTTCCTGGTCAGTTCTCATCATTAGGCTGGCTTTCCTGGTCAGTTCTCATCATTAGGCTGGCTTTCCTGGTCAGTTCTCATCATTAGGCTGGCTTTCCTGGTCAGTTCTCATCATTAGGCTGGCTTTCCTGGTCAGTTCTCATCATTAGGCTGGCTTTCCTGGTCAGTTCTCATCATTAGGCTGGCTTTCCTGGTCAGTTCTCATCATTAGGCTGGCTTTCCTGGTCAATTCTCATCATTAGGCTGGCTTTCCTGGTCAGTTCTTTCAGATCAGTGCATTGAAGGACAGGAAGAGAGGACAGACTTTTTAGAAAATTGAAGAATAGCCAATGTGTCTGTACTCTCGGTCTCTTACTAAATCAATGTTGAGAGGCCAGAGTCTTTCAGCAAATCAATCAGGTAAGGGTAGGTTAGTTCCTTCTTTTCAACTCCCTCTCTGTTCAGCCCTCTCTCTTTCCCTCTCACTCCCCCGTCATCCCTCCCTCTCACCCCCGCCCTCATTCTCTCCCTCTCTCCCTGACGTCTTTTCTCTCTCTCCCCACCCCCTCTTTATCTACTCCCCCCCTGTCTCTATATTGCTGGGGTCATCAGAGACATTTTGGTCTGTTTGAGTCAGCAGTTTTCAGTCTGACCTATTACAGGCCTCCCTCTCCGTCATGTGACTTTGTTTACGACCTACGTTACTCCCCTGATTGCCCTCTGCTGCATGGAGAGAACAAGAGATGGAGGGAAGCAGAGAAAGAGGGAGGGAGGGAGTTAGACTGGAGGGGTTAGAGAGAGGAATGGGCAAGGGATAGAGATGTAGAGAATGAGGAAGAGGGGGAGGGCATGGAAGGGAGGGAGAGAGAGCTGGAATTGATTGTTCCATCCATCCAGATTGACTAGCGTGGTTAGTTAGTTCTACAGAGAGGCCCTGCTTTGTATGGTCAGACAGACGGTAAAACATCCTCATTACAGAAATGAAGAGGGAGAGCGACAGAGGTACTCTTGTAGTCACACATCGGTCACTCTCACACCAGCGAGACACACACACACACACACACACACACACAGGACCACTGGTCGATAGGCCACCCCCCAGGGAGAGCAGAGGGAGGAGAGAAATCCCTCCATCAACCTGTCATCCTGCCTTTATTACCTTGCTCCCTGGTAGGCTGACAGAAGACTGGCCAAAACTACACACACTGACCAATGATTGGCCACAGCTCGAGAGACCACAACAATCTAACACACTTGTTAACCTTTCCTTTCTGAGTTAATTGCAGGTGAAAATGAAGATGCTCTCTTAAACAGTTGATTGTGACATCGTTGGGCGGTTTCCCATTTTACCAATTAAACCTTGTCCTGGATAATAAAGAAATGTCAATGGAGACTCAATTGAGCTAGATGTTTTTGTCCAGGACTAGGCTTAATCTGTGTCTGGGAAAGCAGCCCAAAGATTTTGGGTAAGAGGAGTGGAGGAGTGATGCTGTCATTAGTCTGGCTTCTAGTGAGATCCCTGCCAAGTACAGTAGTTGTTGACCCCCTCCCAGCTACCCTGCAGTGTCTACCAGACTCCTGAAAATGAGGAGAGAGGGGAACAGGGAGAGAGGGGAACAGGGAGAGAGGGGAACAGGGAGAGAGGGGAACAGGGAGAGAGGGGAACAGGGAGAGAGCGGGAACAGGGAGAGCGGGGAACAGGGAGAGCGGGGAAGTCAAGACATCCACTTGGTTGTGATTCAGGAAGCTTACCCGTCACACTTGGCTGGCTGCGCTGTTGTGTGGGACATAGTTGTGCTCCCTCTTGTCTACTGGCAGCATAGTGAGAAGCTGTGTGTGTGTGTTCAAGTTTATTATGAACATTGAAGCTAGTTTGAAATGAGATGTTTTACATACTGTACCTCCCTTCTAAAACGAACATAAAAGTTGTATGTGTGACATTTCTTTCTGCTCTGGTCTCTACCAGGACAGTGAGAAAAGGACCCCGCTCCACGCTGCAGCCTACCTAGGAGACGCTGACATCATCGAACTCCTCATCCTCTCAGGTACACATCTTACCTGTCTGCCTGTTATACTGTACCTGTCTGCCTGTTATACTGTACCTGTCTGCCTGTTATACCTGTACCTGTTATACTGTACCTGTCTGCCTGTTATACCTGTACCTGTCTGCCTGTTATACCTGTACCTGTCTGCCTGTTATACCTGTACCTGTCTGCCTGTTATACTGTACCTGTTATAGTGTACCTGTCTGCCTGTTATACCTGTACCTGTCTGCCTGTTATACCTGTACCTGTCTGCCTGTTATACCTGTACCTGTCTGCCTGTTATACTGTACCTGTTATACTGTACCTGTCTGCCTGTTATACTGTACCTGTCTGCCTGTTATACTGTACCTGTTATACTGTACCTGTCTGCCTGTTATACTGTACCTGTCTGCCTGTTATACTGTACCTGTTATACTGTACCTGTCTGCCTGTTATACTGTACCTGTCTGCCTGTTATACTGTACCTGTTATACCTGTCTGCCTGTTACACTGTACCTGTCTGCCTGTTATACTGTACCTGTCTGCCTGTTATACTGTACCTGTTATACTGTACCTGTCTGCCTGTTATACTGTACCTGTCTGCCTGTTATACTGTATCTGTCTGCCTGTTATACTGTACCTGTCTGCCTGTTATACTGTACCTGTTATACTGTACCTGTCTGCCTGTTATACTGTATCTGTCTGCCTGTTATACTGTACCTGTCTGCCTGTTATACAGTGGGGCAAAAAAGTATTTAGCCACCAATTGTGCAAGTTCTCCCACTTAAAAAGATGAGAGGCCTGTAATTTTCATCATAGGTACACTTCAACTATGACAGACAAAATGAGAAAAAAAATCCAGAAAATCACATTGTAGGATTTTTAAAATGATTGAATCTGACTGAATCTGCAATAGGTAAGCAGCTTGGTTTGAAGAAATCAACTGTGGGAGCAATTATTAGGAAATGGAAGACATACAAGACCACTTATAATCTCCCTCGATCTGGGGCTCCACGCAAGATCTCACCCCGTGGGGTCAAAATGATCACAAGAACGGTGAGCAAAAATCCCAGAACCACACGGGGGGGATCTAGTGAATGACCTGCAGAGAGCTGGGACCACAAGTAACAAAGCCTACCATCAGTAACACACTACGCTGCCAGGGACTCAAATCCTGCAGTGCCAGACGTCATCATGCTTAAGCCAGTACTTGTCCAGGCCCGTCTGAAGTTTGCTAGAGAGCATTTGGATGATGATCCAGTCTTTTTGTTTGTTATACCTGTCTGCCTGTTTGTTATACCTGTCTGCCTGTTTGTTATACCTGTCTGCCTGTTTGTTATACCTGTCTGCCTGTTTGTTAGTTATACCTGTCTGCCTGTTTGTTTGTTATACCTGTCTGCCTGTTTGTTTGTTATACCTGTCTGCCTGTTTGTTTGTTATACCTGTCTGCCTGTTTGTTTGTTATACCTGTCTGCCTGTTTGTTTGTTATACCTGTCTGCCTGTTTGTTTGTTATACCTGTCTGCCTGTTTGTTTGCTATACCTGTCTGCCTGTTTGTTCGCTATACCTGTCTGCCTGTTTGTTTGTTATACCTGTCTGCCTGTTTGTTTGTTATACCTGTCTGCCTGTTATACCTGATAAAACTAAGATACCTAAAAAGCCTATTAAATTGGAAGACTTAGTATGAGAATTTGGTCACAGCAGCCAATGTTGACATCACCCATTCGTGGAGAGGAAATTATAGGGAGAGAGATGTGGAGGCTGTTTCCCTGTGTTTGTTGTGATGGAACAGTATCACGTGATGTGATGGTCTATTTTAACCCCTTACACACATGGGCCTCTCAAAGGATCATGGGGGTTTCCCCTAGTAACTCGTGGGTCCCCACCCACTCTCTGTCAGAGGAAAGTTAACCCTTAACGTTTTCTCTCCCTGTGTTTTTTAGGAGCCAGAGTAAATGCTAAAGACAATAAGTGGTTAACTCCTCTTCACCGAGCTGTTGCCTCCTGCAGCGAGGTAACAGACTGTCACCCACACCACACACACACCTTCATCAATGCTCTTTCTCATGCTGCATCAGTCTTGTTGAAACAGTGATTATGTCAATGCTCTTTCTTTCTTTGTGTGTGTGTGTGTGTGTGTGTGTGTGTGTGTGTGTGTGTGTGTGTGTGTGTGTGTGTGTGTGTGTGTGTGTGTGTGTGTGTGTGTGTGTGTGTGTGTGTGTGTGTGTGTGTGTGTGTGTGTGTGTGTGTGTGTGTGTGTAGGATGCAGTGTGTATGTTGATAAAACACAGTGCTGATGTGAACGCGCGGGATAAGAACTGGCAGACTCCTCTCCATGTTGCTGCCAACAACAAGGCTATCCGTGTTGCCGAGGCCCTCGTCCCATTGCTTAGCAACGTCAATGTGTCGGATCGGGGTGGACGCACAGCCCTGCACCATGCTGCCTTCAGCGGACACCTGGAGGTAACACACACACATTCACAGAGGTATTAGTTGCCATTTCATGAGGCTAGTATGACTTCACTTGGTGTGTGTGTGTGTGTGTCAGATGGTGAAGCTGCTTCTCTCCAGAGGAGCTAACATCGACGCCTTTGATAAGAAAGACAGGCGAGCCATCCACTGGGCTGCCTACATGGGTAAGACACCCCCACTCAGAGCTATACACTATAGAGGGATTAGAATGTCAAAACGCTTGTATCAATACATTTTGATTTGATGATTAGATGTTTTCTAGAAACAAAATGGTATGCTAACAAAATGGTATGAAATGGTATGCTAACAAAATGTACTCTTACCCGCTCTCTTTCTCCCCTCTCTCCCTCCATTTCCTCCTCCCTTCCTCTCTCTCTACATCTCCCTCCCTCCAGGTCATATGGAGGTGGTGAGGTTGTTGGTGTCTAGTGGAGCAGAGATGGACTGTAAAGATAAGAACTCTTATACTCCTCTACATGCCGCTGCCTCTAGTGGGATGACTACCACTGTCCAATACCTGCTGGGGCTGGGGGTACAGGTACACACACATCATTCAATACCTGCTGGGGGTACAGGTACACACACATCATTCGATTTCATCCTCTCCTAATAGCAAAGAAAGAAGTCTATTGAGATACACAAACTAACTGTTTCTCTCTCTCTCTCTCTCCCTCCGCTCTCGCTCTCCGCCCTCGCTCTCTCTCCGCCCTCGCTCTCTCTCCGCCCTCGCTCTCTCTCCGCCCTCGCTCTCTCTCCGCCCTCGCTCTCTCTCCACCCTCGCTCTCTCTCTCCGCCCTCGCTCTCTCTCTCCGCCCTCGCTCTCTCTCTCCGCTTTCGCTCTCTCTCCCCGCTCTCGCTCTCTCTCCCCGCTCTCGCTCTCTCTCCCCGCTCTCGCTCTCTCTCCCCGCTCTCGCTCTCTCTCCCCGCTCTCGCTCTCTCTCCCCGCTCTCGCTCTCTCTCCCCGCTCTCGCTCTCTCTCCCCGCTCTCGCTCTCTCTCTCCGCCCTCGCTCTCTCTCTCCGCCCTCGCTCTCTCTCTCCGCCCTCGCTCTCTCTCCCCGCTCTCGCTCTCTCTCCCCGCTCTCGCTCTCTCTCCCCGCTCTCGCTCTCTCTCCCCGCTCTCGCTCTCTCTCCCCGCTCTCGCTCTCTCTCCCCGCTCTCGCTCTCTCTCCCCGCTCTCGCTCTCTCTCCCCGCTCTCGCTCTCTCTCCCCGCTCTCGCTCTCTCTCCCCGCTCTCGCTCTCTCTCCCCGCTCTCTCCCTCTCCCTCCGCTCTCGCTCTCCGCCCTCGCTCTCTCTCTCCGCCCTCGCTCTCTCTCTCCGCCCTCGCTCTCTCTCCGCCCTCGCTCTCTCTCTCCGCCCTCGCTCTCTCTCTCCGCCCTCGCTCTCTCTCTCCGCCCTCGCTCTCTCTCTCCGCTCTCGCTCTCTCTCCCCGCTCTCGCTCTCTCTCCCCGCTCTCGCTCTCTCTCCCCGCTCTCGCTCTCTCTCCCCGCTCTCGCTCTCTCTCCCCGCTCTCGCTCTCTCTCCCCGCTCTCGCTCTCTCTCCCCGCTCTCGCTCCCCGCTCTCGCTCTCTCTCCCCGCTCTCGCTCTCTCTCCCCGCTCTCGCTCTCTCTCTCCGCCCTCGCTCTCTCTCCCCGCTCTCGCTCTCTCTCTCTGCCCTCGCTCTCTCTCCTCGCTCTCTCTCCCCGCCCTCGCTCTCTCCCCGCCCTCGCTCTCTCCCCGCCCTCGCTCTCTCTCCCGCCCGCCCGCTCTGTCTCTCCCCGCCCACCTGCTCTCTCTCCGCTCTCTCTCCCCGCTCTGTCTCTCTCGCTCTCTCTCCCCGCTCTCGCTCTCTCTCCCCGCTCTCGCTCCCCGCTCTCGCTCTCTCTCCCCGCTCTCGCTCTCTCTCCCCGCTCTCGCTCTCTCTCTCCGCCCTCGCTCTCTCTCCCCGCTCTCGCTCTCTCTCTCTGCCCTCGCTCTCTCTCCTCGCTCTCTCTCCCCGCCCTCGCTCTCTCCCCGCCCTCGCTCTCTCCCCGCCCTCGCTCTCTCTCCCGCCCGCCCGCTCTGTCTCTCCCCGCCCACCTGCTCTCTCTCCGCTCTCTCTCCCCGCTCTGTCTCTCTCGCTCTCTCCCCGCTCTGTCTCTCTGTCCCCGCTCTTTCCCCGCTCTCTCTCTCTCCCGCTCCCTCTCTCTCTCCTGCTCCCTCTCTCCCCGCTCCCTCTCTCTCCCACTCCTTCTCTCTCCCACTCCTTCTCTCCCCACTCCCCCTCTCTCTCCCACTCCTTCTCTCCCCGCTCCCCCTCTCTCTCCCGCTCCCCCTCTCTCTCCCGCTCCTTCTCTCCCCGCTCCCCCTCTCTCTCCCGCTCCTTCTCTCCCCGCTCCCCCTCTCTCTCCCGCTCCTTCTCTCCCCGCTCCCCCTCTCTCTCCCGCTCCCTCTCTCCCCGCTCCCCCTCTCTCTCCCGCTCCTTCTCTCCCCGCTCCCCCTCTCTCTCCCGCTCCTTCTCTCCCCACTCCCCCTCCCGCTCCTTCTCTCCCCGCTCCCCCTCTCTCTCCCGCTCCCTCTCTCCCCGCTCCCCCTCTCTCTCCCGCTCCTTCTCTCCCCGCTCCCCCTCTCTCTCCCGCTCCTTCTCTCCCCACTCCCCCTCTCTCCCCGCTCCCCCTCTCTCTCCCGCTCCTTCTCTCCCCGCTCCCCCTCTCTCTCCCGCTCCCCCTCTCTCTCCCGCTCCTTCTCTCCCCGCTCCCCCTCTCTCTCCCGCTCCCCCTCTCTCTCCCGCTCCTTCTCTCCCCGCTCCCCCTCTCTCTCCCGCTCCTTCTCTCCCCACTCCCCCTCTCTCTCCCGCTCCCTCTCTCTCCCGCTCCCTCTCTCCCGCTCCCTCTCTCCCCGCTCCCTCTCTCCCCGCTCCCTCTCTCCCCGCTCCCCCTCTCTCTCCCGCTCCTTCTCTCCCCGCTCCCCCTCTCTCCCCCGCTCCTTCTCTCCCGCTCCTTCTCTCCCCGCTCCCCCTCTCTCTCCCGCTCCCTCTCTCTCCCGCTCCCTCTCTCCCCGCTCCCTCTCTCCCCGCTCCCTCTCTCCCCGCTCCCTCTCTCCCCGCTCCCTTTCTCCCCGCTCCCTTTCTCCCCGCTCCCTCTCTCCCCGCTCCCTCTCTCCCCGCTCCCTCTCTCCCCGCTCCCTCTCTCCCCGCTCCCTCTCTCCCCGCTCCCTCTCTCCCCGCTCCCCCTCTCTCCCGCTCCTTCTCTCCCCGCTCCCCCTCTCTCTCCCGCTCCCTCTCTCTCTCCCGCTCCCCCTCTCTCTCCCGCTCCTTCTCTCCCCGCTCCCCCTCTGTCTCCCCGCTCCCTCTCTCCCCGCTCCCCCTCTCTCCCCGCTCCCCCTCTCTCCCCGCTCCCCCTCTCTCTCCCCGCTCCCCCTCTCTCTCCCCGCTCCCCCTCTCTCTCCCCGCTCCCCCTCTCTCTCCCCGCTCCCTCTCTCTCTCCCGCTCCCTCTCTCTCTCCCGCTCCCTCTCTCTCTCCCGCTCCCTCTCTCTCTCCCGCTCCCTCTCTCTCTCCCGCTCCCTCTCTCTCTCCCGCTCCCTCTCTCTCTCCCGCTCCCTCTCTCGCTCCCGCTCCCTCTCTCTCCCCGCCCTCCCTCTCTCTCTCCCCGCCTTCTCCCTCCATCTCTCTAGATAAACCAGGGTAATATTTATGGTAACTCTGCTCTCCATATGGCCAGTTATAATGGCCAGGATGTGGTGGTCAACGAACTCATAGAGGCTGGAGCCTCCATCAACCAGGTACACATCTGTGTGTGTGCGTGTGTTGGTGTGCGTGTGTTGGTGTGTATATTGTAACTTTATCTCTCTCTAACAGGTGAATGAGAGGGGTCTGTCTGCGCTGCACTTCTCAGCCTGTTCCCGCCAGGGGGCGCTGTGTCTGGAACTACTGCTTGGGAACGGAGCTAATGTCAACATCAGGGTACACACACACACTTCTCCTAGGCCAACAGGGTAGTAGTGGGACATATGGTGTGGGGTGTGAGAGAAGAGCTGAAGTTGCTCAGGGCGGTAGGGTGGGAGGTGTGAGAGAAGAGCTGAAGTTGCTCAGGGCGGTAGGGTGGGGGGAGTGTGAGAGAAGAGCTGAAGTTGCTCAGGGCGGTAGGGTGGGGGGAGTGTGAGAGAACAGCTGAAGTTGCTCAGGGCGGTAGGGTGGGGGGAGTGTGAGAGAAGAGCTGAAGTTGCTCAGGGCAGTAGGGTGGGGGGTGTGAGAGAAGAGCTGAAGTTGCTCAGGGCGGTAGGGTGGGGGGAGTGTGAGAGAAGAGCTGAAGTTGCTCAGGACGGTAGGGTGGGAGGTGTGAGAGAAGAGCTGAAGTTGCTCAGGGCGGTTGGGTGGGAGGTGTGAGAGAAGAGCTGAAGTTGCTCAGGGCGGTAGGGTGGGAGGTGTTTGAGAAGAGCTGAAGTTGCTCAGGGCGGTAGGGTGGGGGGAGTGTGAGAGAAGAGCTGAAGTTGCTCAGGGCGGTAGGGTGGGGGGAGTGTGAGAGAAGAGCTGAAGTTGCTCAGGACGGTAGGGTGGGAGGTGTGAGAGAAGAGCTGAAGTTGCTCAGGGCGGTAGGGTGGGAGGTGTGAGAGAAAAGCTGAAGTTGCTCAGGACAGTAGGGTGGGAGGTGTGAGAGAAGAGCTGAAGTTGCTCAGGGCGGTAGGGTGGGAGGAGTGTGAGAGAAGAGCTGAAGTTGCTCAGGACGGTAGGGTGTGGGGTATGAGAGAACAGCTGAAGTTGCTCAGGGCTGTAGGGTGGGGGGGGGGGAGTGAGAGAAGAGCTGAAGTTGCTTAGGGTGAGAGGTGTGAGAGCAGGGCTGAAGTTGCTCAGGGCTATAGGGTGGGGGGGTGAGAGAAGAGCTGAAGTTGCTCAGGGCTGTAGGGTGGGAGGTGTGAGAGAACAGCTGAAGTTGCTCAGGGCTGTAGGGTGGGGGGGTGAGAGAAGAGCTGAAGTTGATCAGGGCGGTAGGGTGGGGGGGGTGAGAGAAGAGCTGAAGTTGCTCAGGGCTGTAGGGTGGGAGGTGTGAGAGAACAGCTGAAGTTGCTCAGGGCTATAGGGTGGGGGGGTGAGAGAAGAGCTGAAGTTGCTCAGGGCAGTAGGGTGGGGGGGGTGAGAGAAGAGCTGAAGGTGCTCAGGGTGGGAGGTGTGAGAGAAGAGCTGAAATTGCTCAGGACGGTAGGGTGTGGGGTGTGAGAGAACAGCTGAAGTTGCTCAGGGCTGTAGGGTGGGGGGGGGGGTGAGAGAAGAGCTGAAGTTGCTTAGGTTGGGGGGGTGAGAGGTGTGAGAAGAGCTGAAGTTGCTCAGGGCTATAGGGTGGGGGGGTGAGAGAAGAGCTGAAGTTGCTCAGGACGGTAGGGTGGGGGGGGTGAGAGAAGAGCTGAAGTTGCTCAGGGCTGTAGGGTGGGAGGTGTGAGAGAACAGCTGAAGTTGCTCAGGGCTATAGGGTGGGGGGGTGAGAGAAGAGCTGAAGTTGCTCAGGGCGGTAGGGTGGGGGGGTGAGAGAAGAGCTGAAGTTGCTCAGGGTGGGAGGTGTGAGAGAAGAGCTGAAGTTGCTTTAGGGTGGGGGGGTGAGAGGTGTGAGAAGAGCTGAAGTTGCTCAGGGCTATAGGGTGGGGGGGTGAGAGAAGAGCTGAAGTTGCTCAGGACGGTAGGGTGGGGGGGGGGTGAGAAGAGCTGAAGTTGCTCAGGGCTGTAGGGTGGGAGGTGTGAGAGAAGAGCTGAAGTTGCTCAGGGCGGTAGGGTGGGAGGTGTGAGGGAAGAGCTGAAGTTGCTCAGGGCGGTAGGGTTGGGGGGGTGAGAGAAGAGCTGAAGTTGCTCAGGGCGGTAGGGTGGGAAGGTGTGAGAGAAGAGCTGAAGTTGCTCAGGGCGGTAGGGTGGGAGGTGTGAGGGAAGAGCTGAAGTTGCTCAGGGCGGTAGGGTTGGGGGGGTGAGAGAAGAGCTGAAGTTGCTCAGGGCGGTAGGGTGGGAAGGTGTGAGGGAAGAGCTGAAGTTGCTCAGGGCGATAGGGTGGGGGGGGGGGTGAGAGAAGAGCTGAAGTTGCTCAGGGCGGTAGGGTGGGGGGGTGAGAGAAGAGTTGAAGTTGCTCAGGGCGGTAGGGTGGGGGGGTGAGAGAAGAGCTGAAGTTGCTCAGGGCGGTAGGGTGGGGGGGGTGAGAGAAGAGCTGAAGTTGCTCAGGGCGGTAGGGGGGGGGGGGGGGGGGGGGGTGAGAGAAGCATAGAACCCCTCTGGGTGCAAGTTGCTCAGGGACAGTTTCCATAAGACCTTTAGAGTTCACACCCAGTCCTGATCTGAATAGGAAGGTTTATAACACAGGGAACATCACCCAGTCCTGATCTGAATAGGAAGGTTTATAACACAGGGAACATCACCCAGTCCTGATCTGAATAGGAAGGTTTATAACACAGGGAACATCACCCAGTCCTGATCTGAATAGGAAGGTTTATAACACAGGGAACATCACCCAGTCCTGAACATCACAGCTAATAGTTAACTCTTCTGACAAACAGAATGAAATATCTTTCTTTCTTTCTCTCTTTCCCCACTCCAGAGTAAGGATGGGAAGACCCCTCTCCACATGGCAGCCGTCCATGGAAGGTTCTCTCGTTCTCAGGCTGTCATTCAAAACGGTGAGGCCCGCCCCAAAACACCACACACACACTGCCATTGGTCTATTAATATTTCAAACACTCTACTATTTGCTCTTTGTCTGTCTGTGCAGGTGCGGAGGTGGACTGTGAGGATAAGAATGGGAACTCTCCTCTTCACATCGCTGCTCGCTACGGACACCAGTTACTGATCAACACTCTGCTCACACACGGAGCCAACACCGCCAAGTAAGACACACACAAATACACTCAGTGGCCAGTTTATTAGGTACACCCATCTATTATTGTGTCGGACCTCCCTGTAGCCATGAAAGGATGAGCCTAGTCAGCAACAATGTTCAGATACTATGTGGTGTTCAAACATTGCTCAGTTGGGACCAAGGGACCTAACGTGTGCCAGGAAAATATTCCCCACCATTACACCACCACCAGCCTGTACTGTTGACACCAGGCAACATGGGTCCATGGACTCAGGCTACTTAAGCCATATTCTCACTCTGCCTGTCAGCATGATTCATCAGGAAACGGGATTCATCGGAACAGGCAATGTTTTTCTACTCCTCAATTGTAGGAAGGTTTAAACAGCATGATCATTACACAACTGCACTTTAAAATGTTATGTTTTGTTACACAACACAATGCCACAGATGTCTCCGGTTTAGAAGGAGAGTACAATTGGCATGCTGACTACAGGAATAACCACCAGAACTGTTGCCAGAGAATTGAATGTGAATTTCTCTACCATAAGCCGGCTTCAACGTCGTTTTAGAGAATTTGGCAGTATATCCAACCGGCCTCACAACCGCAGACCAAGTGTAACCACGCCAGCCCAGGAACTCCACATCCGGCTTCTTCACCTGCAAGATTGTCTTGAGACCAGCCACCTGGACAACTGATGAAACTGAGTATTTCTGTCTGTAATACAGACCTTTTTTGGGGAGAAAACTAATTAGCTCCCAAGTGGGTGAGCCTATGCCCTCCCAGGCCCACGCATGACTGCACCCCTGCCCAGTCATGTGAAATCCATATATTAGGGCCTAATACATTTATTTCAATTGACTGATTTACTTCTGTGAACAGCAACTCATTAAAATTGTTGCATGCTGTGTTTATATTTGTGTTAAGTGTATATACAGTGCATTCAGAAAGTGTTCAGACACCTTGACTTTTTCCACATTTTGTTACGGCACAGCATTATTCTAAAATGGATTAACGTTTTTTCCCCTCATCAATCTACACACAATACCCCACAATCACAATGCAAAAACAGGTTTTTAGACATTTCAGCAAATAACAAAAATGATATCACCATTTACGTAAGTATTCAGAACCTTTACTCAATACATTTTTGAAGCACCTTTGACAGAGATTACAGCCTCGAGTCTTCGCGGGTATGACGCTACAAGCTTGGCACACCTGTATTTGGGGAGTTTCTCCCATTCCTCTCTGCAGATCCTCTCAAGCTCTGTCAGGTTGGATGGGGAGCGTCGCTGCACAGCTATTTTCAGGTCTCTCCATAGATGTTCGATCAAGTTCAAGTCCGGGCGCTGGCTGGGCCACTCAAGGACATTTAGAGACTTGTCCTGAAGCCATTCCTGCGTTGTCTTGGCTGTGTGCGTAGGGTCGTTGTCCTGTTGAAAGGTGAACCTTCGCCCTAGTCTGAGGTCCTGAGGGCTCTGGAGCAAGTTGTCATGAAGGATCTCTCTGTACTTTGCTCCGTTCATCTTTCCCTTGATCCTGACTAGTCTCCCAGTCCCTGCTGCTGAAAAACATCCCACACATGATGCTGCCACCACCATGCTTCACTGTAGGGATGGTGCCAGGTTTCCTCTAGACGCTTGGCATTCAGGCCAAAGAGTTCAATCTTAGTTTCATCAGACCATATAATCTTGTTTCTCGTGGTCTTCGAGTCCTTTCGGCGCCTTTTGGCAAACTCCAAGAGGGCTGTCATGTGCCTTTTTTTTTACTGAGGAGTGGTTTCAGTCTGGCCACTCTACTTTAAAGGCCAGATTGGTGGAGTGCTGCAGAGATGGTTGTCCTTCTGGAAGGTTCTCCCATCTCCACAGAGTGACTCTGGAGCTCTGTCAGAGTGACCATCAGGTTCTTGGTCAGCTCCCTGACCAAGGCCCTTCTTCCCCGATTGCTCAGTCCAGCTCTAGAAAGAGTCTTAGTGGTTCCCAACTTCTTATATTTAAGAATGATGGAGGCCACTGTTCTTGGGGACCTTCAAAGCTGCAGATATTTTTTTGGTGTCTTTCCTTAGATCTGTGCCTCGACACAATCCTGTCTCAGAGCTCTACGGACAATACCTTTGACCTCGTGGCTTGGATTTAGCTCTGAAATGCACTGTCAACTGTGGGACCTTATATAGACAGGTGTATGCCTTTCCAAATTCAATCAATTGAATTTACCGCAGGTGGACTCAAATCAAGTTGTAGAAACATCTGAAGTATGATCAATGGAAACCGGATGCACCTGAGGTCAATTTTGAGTCTCATAGCAAAGGGTCTGAATACTTATGTAAATAAGGCATTTCTGTTTTTTATTTTTAATACATTTGCAAACATTTCTAAAAACCCTGTTTTTGCTTTGTCATTATGTGTGTAGTTTGAGATAAAAAAAAAAATGTAATCCATTTTAGAATAACGCTGTGACGTAAAAAGGTAAGGGGTCTGAATACTTTCCGAATGCACTGTATATCGATAGATAGATGGATACACACTACCGTACAGAAGTTTGGGGTCACTTAGAAATGTCCTTGTTTTTGAAAGAAAAGCTCATTTTTTTTGTCTATGAAAGTAACATCAAATTGATGAGAGAAATACAGTGTAGACATTGTTAATGCTGGAAATGACTATTGTAGCTGGAAACGGCTGAACTTGCCTCCCACTTTCTATTCTGGTTAGAGCCAGGTTGTGCTGTTCTGTGTAGGGAGTAGTACACAGCGTTGTATGAGATCTTCAGTTTCTTGGCAATTTCTCACATGGAATAGCCTTCAATTCTCAGAACAAGAATAGACTGACGAGTTTTAGAAGAAAGTCTTTGTTTCTGGCCATTTTGAGCCTGTAATCGAACCCATAAATGCTGATGCTCCAGATACTCAACTAGTCTAAAGAAGGCCAGTTTTATTGCTTCTTTAATCAGAACAACAGTTTTTAGCTGTGCTAACATAATTGCAAAAGGGTTTCCTAATGATCAATTAGCCTTTTAAGATGAAAAACTTGGATTAGCTAACACAACGTGGCATTGGAACACAGGAGTGAAGGTTGCTGATAATGGGCCTCTGTACACCTATGTAGATATTCCATTAAAAATCAGCTGTTACCAGCTACAATAGTCATTTACAACATTAACAATGTCTACACTGTATTTATGATCAATTTCATGTTATTTCAATTTACAAAAAATGTGCTTTTCTTTCAAAAATAAGGACATTTCTGTGACCCCAAACGTTTGAACGGTAGTGTATATATACAAAACCAGTCAAAAGTTCGGACACACCTACTCATTCCAGGGTTTTTCTTTATTTTTACTATTTTCTACATTGTAAAATAATAGTGAAGACATCAAAACTATGAAACACACATATGGAATCATGTAGTAACCAAAAAACTGTTTAACAAATAAAAATATATTAGCCACCCTTTGCCTTGATGACAACTTTGCACACTCTTGGCATTCTCTCAACCAGCTACACCTGGAATGCTTTTCCAACAGTCTTGAAGGAATTCCCACATATACTGAGCACTTGTTGGCTGCTTTTCCTTCACTCTGCAGTCCAACTCATCCCAAACCATCTCAATTGGGTTGAGGTTGGGTGATAGTGGAGGCCAGGTCATCTAATGCAGCACTCCATTACTCTCCTTCTTGGTCAAATATCCCTTACACCGCCTGGAGGTGTGTTGAGTCATTGTCCTGTTGAAAAACAAATCATAGTTCCACTAAGTGCAAACCAGATTGGATGGCATATCGCTGCAGAATGCTGTGGTAACCATGCTGATTAAGTGTGCCTTGAATTCTAAATAAATCACAGACAGTATCACCAGCAAAGCACCATCACATCCCCTCCTCTATGCTTCATGGTGGGAACCACACATGCGGAGATCATCCGTTCACCTCCTCTGCGTCTCACAAAGACACAGCAGTTGGAACCAAAAATCTCAAATTTGGACTCATCAAACCAAAGGACAGATTTCCACCGGTCTAATGTCCATTGGTCATGTTTCTTGGCCCAAGAAAGTCTCTTCTTATTATTGGTGTCCTTCAGTAGTGATTTCTTTGCAGCAATTCAACCATGAAGGCCTTATTCACACAGTCTCCTCTGAACAGTTGATGTTGAGATGTGTCTGTTACTTGAACTCTTTCAAGCATTTATTTGGGCTACACGTTCTGAGGCTGGTAACTCTAATGAACTTACAGTTAACTCTGGGTCTTCCATGTCCTGAGACGGTCCCCATGAGAGCCAGTTTCATCATAGCGCTTGATGGTTTTTGCGACTGCACTTGAATAAACTTCAAAAGTCTTTGAAATGTTCCTTATTGACTGACCTTCATGTCTTAACGTAATGATTGACTGTCATTTCTCTTTGCTTGTTCTTGCCATAATATAGACTTGGTCTTTTACCAAATAGGGCTGGCTTCTGTATACCACCCCTACCTTGTCACAACACAACTGATTGGCTCAAATGCATTAAGAAGGAAAGAAATTCCACAAATGAACTTTTAACAAGGCACAAATGTTCATTTAAATGCATTCCAGGTGACAAAGTTGTCATCAAGGCAAAGGGTGGCTACTTTGAAGAATCTCAAATATAAAATATATTTTGATTTGTTTAACACTTTTTGGGGGTTACTACTTGATTCCATGTGTTATTTCATAGTTTTGATGTCTTCTCTATTATTATACCATGTAGAAAATAGTAAAAATAAAGAAAAACCCTTGAATGAGTAGGCGTGTCCAAACGTTTGATTGGTACTGTGTGTTTACACACAGACAGACTTATCACACATGGAGACAACTCCGCTAAGTCTACACTCACTCACTAGACGGAGTTGGAGACTATCACTGTGACACACACCTGGCTAAGCAGCGCTGACGTGATGTTTGTTACAGGCGTGGCGTCCATGGCATGTTCCCCCTCCATCTGGCAGCTCTCAGTGGCTTCTCTGACTGCTGCAGGAAACTGCTCTCCTCAGACTTCCACATAGACACTCCTGACCACTTTGGAAGGACATGTCTACATGCTGCAGCTGCAGGAGGGTGAAACAACAACTCTTTAAACCCTCCCCTTTTTCGTGTCTCTGTCCTTTGCTCTTGGATTTTTAAGTCCTTTCTGCAGTTAGTTGTTCTATCCAATGTTCTACTGTACAATACATTTTTTCTCTTTCTCTCTCGGTCTCCCTCTCTCCATCAGGAACCTGGAGTGTTTGAATCTGTTGTTGAATACAGGAGCAGATTTCAACAGAAAGGACAGGTTTGGAAGGTCAGTGGTTCAGCTTTACGTTCAGCCTTTGTGTGTTTGTGTGTGTACATGCCTGCATAAAGACATTTTTCCGTTCTATGTAAAGAAGATGAAGTATTGTTCATCCTCTTCTCTCCAGGGGTGTATTCATTATGTCGATTCTGTTGCAAAACATTTCTTAAACAAAAGCAAATGGACTCCATGCCTGTTGTGACAGTAACACTCTTCTCTCTAGGACTCCTCTTCACTATGCCTGTTGTAACAGTAAATCTCAGTGTGTGTTTGCCCTGGTGGGGTCTGGTGCTGGAGTCAACGAGCTGGATGAGAGGGGCTGTTCTCCTCTACACTACGCTGCTGCTGGCACAGAGGGAAAGTTAGTAGTAGTAGTAGTAGTAGTAGTTGTCTGTCTTGTCTGTCCTGTCTGACCCTCTGTGTGTGTGTGTGTGTCAGGTGTGTAGAGTACCTGTTGAGGAGCGATGCCAACCCAGGGATCAGAGACCGACAGGGCTACAACCCAGTCCACTATGCATCGGCATACGGACACACACTCTGCCTTGAACTGGTTAGTACATCCTGCTCGTACATGACCTACCCGGACACCATTACCTACTTCCCACTACAAGTAGTGACTGGGTTTGACATTCTGTCGTCTTGTTTTTCAGATATCCAGGGAGACTCCTCTAGATGTGGTAAGTAGCTGGACAACATTAGTGGTCTGATGACATGGGAGAGGAGTACCCTCTGCTGCTTGTTCTAATGTTCTAGCTTTTTAGAGAATAATAACGAAGGCATTCTCTCTCTCTCTCTCAGCTGATGGAGACATCTGGTACAGACATCCTGAGTGACTCTGATAACCACGCCCTCATCAGCCCCCTTCACCTCGCGGTGAGTCACACACACACTCCGCTGCTTTACGTGGGGCACAATGCAAGGAAGTTTGGGAAGCACTGTGATTAATATATAGATTTGTATTGATTGCTGTGTTCCCCAGGCGTACCATGGTCACTGTGATAAATATATGGATTTGTATTGATTGGTGTGTATTCTCCAGGCGTACCATGGTCACTGTGGCGTGTTGGAGGTGTTGGCTGCTGGTCTGTTGGAGGTGGACATTCGGACCCCTGAGGGCCGGACCCCGCTCTCCCTAGCCTGCTCCAGGGGCCACCAGGAGTGTGTGTCACTTTTACTGCACCATGGAGCTCACACACACACCAAGGATTACACGCTGAAGAGGACAGCCTTACATGTTGCAGGTATTATATGTATATGAGAGCCAGCAGGCACGCAATGACTACACACACACACACATTGCATACCCATCTTTTTCCCTAACCCTGAGTGTGTCTCCTCCTGCAGCGATGAACGGCCACTCTGATTGTCTCCGTCTTCTCATCAACAACACAGACACACACAACTCTGTAGATGTACAAGACGCCAACGGACAGTAAGTGTGTGTGAGAGACTAATGTATTGACTGTGTGAGCTAGCTACTTTTAGATTTGCCTGATTAATCAATGATGGATTGATTGAGTGATTGGTAAATATATTGATTGTGTGTGTAGGACCCCTCTGATGCTGGCGGTACTGAGCGGACACACAGAGAGTGTGTATTCTCTACTGAGTAGAGGAGCTGACGTAGAGGCTAAAGACCACTGGGGCAGGACTGCACTACACCGCGGGGTGAGACACACAAACTCCCTAGTTCCTATACAGTCACACACACACACTATATATTCACATACACCATACACACAAGCACAAACACAAAAACACACACACACACACACACACCATATACACATACAGTGCATTTGTAAATTATTCAGACCCCTTGACGTTTTAGTTATGTTACAGCCTCATTCTAAAATGGATTAAATCGTTTTTTCCCCATATCAATCTACACACTACCCCATAATGACAAAGTGAAAAACGGAATACTTTCTGAATGCACTGTACACCGTACACACCACACATACAAACTCACAGACACAAGAACACACACCTTTAATGATCTGTTTTGTTTCTCTAGGCGGTGTCGGGTCATGAGGAGTGTGTTGAGGCGTTGTTGCAGCGTGGGGCGAGTGTGTGTGTATGTGACCGGGCAGGGCGCTCTCCGCTACACCTGGCAGCAGCTTGCGGACACACGGGGGTGCTGGGAGCACTACTTCAGGCTGCTAATGCCTTGCACACTCACACACTTCTTATCGACAACCACGGATACACACCGCTGCACTGGGCCTGCTACAATGGTAAACATGTACACACAGCGTTAGAGAATCATCAGATTCATGTTGGTTAACTGATCTGAATGAATGATAAACTAGAATTATATGTAGACAATACGGTGATTTACTCTTGAATGTTTCTCTGTCTCTCTCGCTCCAGGTTATGATGGGTGTGTAGAGTTGTTGTTGGAACAGGAAGTGTTCAAGAAGACACAGGGAAACCACTTCAGCCCTCTGCACTGTGCCGTGTAAGCCTCAACTCTCACAACTAATGCCTAGGCTTAAGCGCAGGGTGCTAACACCGTATTGAGGGTTCGAACCCAGTCAGTCACTTGTGTGCTGAGATTCACAGGTCCTAGTATGTCTATGACCACCTAAATAAATATATGATCACTAAAAAGGTGTCATTTGTGTTACATCGGGATGTAAATAAAATATTAAATGAGTGTAAAAGTGTGATTGGAAATGATGCAGACAATGACATTGATAGAAGCCTCAATCTACTTGCAATTTTAAAGATGATCTACCCCCGAAGAAGAAAGAAAGTGTTTCCTCTCTGCTTGTTTCAGTATGAATGACAACGAGGGAGTCGCTGAGATGTTGATCAACTCTTTGGGTTCTGCTATAGTCAACACTACAGACACCAAGGGCAGGTGAGACACATTATTACACGCATATATACACTCACTGGACCGTTTATTAGGTACACCCATCTAATACTGGCTCGGACCCACCTTTGCCCCCAGAACAGTCTGACTTCTTCGGAAAACATTCCCCACACCATTACACCACCGCCACCAGCCTGTATTAGGCAGGATGGGTACATGGACAAATCCTAACTTTGCCATCAGCGTGACGCAACAGGGCCCGGGATTTGTCGGGCCAGGCGATGTTTTTCCAGTCCTCAATTGTCCAGTGTTGGTGATTGTGTGCCAACTGAATTTGCTTCTTTTTGTTTTTAGCTGATAGGAGTGGAACCCAGTGTGGTCGTCTGCTGCAATAGCCCATCCGTGACAAGGATCGACAAATTGTTTGTTCCGAGATGCCGTTCAGCAGACCACTGTTGAACTGCACTGTTATTTGTCAGTTTGTGGCCCGCCTGTTAGCTTGCACGATTCTTGCCATTATCCTTCGACCTCTCATCAACGAGCTGTTTTCACCCACAGGACTGCCGCTGACTGGATGTTTTTGTTTGTTGCACCCTTCTCTGTAAACGATAGACGCTGTCGTACATGAAAAGCCTAGGAGGGCGGCTGTTTCTGAGGTACTGGATCCGGTGTGCCTAGCACCGGTCATACAACGCTCAAAGTCGCTTCAGTCACTGGTTTTGCCCAATTTCAAAGTTCAATCAAACAGTAACTGGATGCCTGTCTGCCTGCTTTATATAGTAATCCAAGGCCATGTGACTCGCTGTCTGTAGGAGCGATCCATTTTTGTGAATATGATGGTGTACCTAATAAACTGTCCAGTAGTGTTTTAATTACACACAAATTATTAAACACACACACATACACAGCCCTAGTCTTTTGGGGGCCCTAATTGAAATGTTGTACCTAACGGGCAAAACATATTATGGCCCCCCCATCTTGTCGGTGAACCCCACCCTCTTGTTGTTTTTCAATGGGGCGTAGAGAAGATTGAACAAATTTCATGCAATTCTACTAATTTTGCAATGGGGCAGAGAAAATGTAGCAGTTTTATAGTTAATTTCATGAAACTACACATTTTGCCATAGCGTTGAGACATTTTTGCAGTTTAAAGCAAATTTCCTGCAATTTTCCAAATGTTGCCATGAATTTTGCCATGACCATGTTAATATGATATCTTAGTGAGAGTAAATAAAATCACTGTGGGCCCCCTGGATGTCAGAGCCTATGGGTACGAGCCCCTCTAAGTCGAGACCCGACTGAGTTTTTTTGGGGGCGTGTTGGGAGGTCCGCCCCTCAACAGACTCGCAGAACGTGAGGTAGTGTGTGTAACAGTGACTGCTGTCACCCTTTGTAGGTCTCCCCTCCATGCGGCAGCATTCTCAGACCACGTGGAGTGTGTGTCCTTGTTGTTGAGTCACGGAGCTCAGGCGAACACCTCCGACACACACACACGGACCACGCCACTGATGATGGCAGCGCACAACGGACAGACCAACGCTGTGGGTCAGTACACACTCTCTATGCTTCTCCTCTCCTTCCCTACTACCTATCCCTCACACCTTACCTATTCTGGTGTCTCTCTCTCTCATATAGAGGTGTTGGTGAGCAGTGCTAAGGCAGACCTCACACTACAGGATACTAACAAGAACACAGCTCTTCACCTGGCCTGTAGCAAGGTAATACTCACACATGCACCATATATGGTTAATCAAATGACTGTTTGTTAAATGTTTTACCCTCTCTCTCTCACCATCAGGGCCATGAGACCAGTGCGTTGTTGATACTAGAGAAGATATCAGACAGAAACTTTATCAACTGCACCAACACTTCTCTACAGACGTACGTACCCCAAATGATTTTCGGAATTGGAACACACCACAACCCAACATAGTGTTATTAGTTAGCATGTTATTAGGCTAGTATGACTTCACTCTGCAGGTGTGTGTCTGTCTCTCCCTCTTTCTCCTCTCTCTCTCTCGCGGCCTCAGGCCCCTCCATGTAGCAGCTAGGAATGGTCTGACCGTAGTAGTTCAGGAGCTGCTGGGGAAAGGAGCCAGTGTTCTAGCGGTGGATGAGAACGGTCAGTATCATAATACTGTCACACACTCACCCTCAAACTCTACAAGCACACATACTGACACGCAAGCATACACAGGCCCGGTCCTGGCCAGTATGCTGCGAAAGGCGAGACACCAAAAATTGCAACCCTCCTCTTATCCCTGCAGAGTAGAATGGTAGCCTAGGCTATAGCCTACAGAAGGGTTCATCAACTAGATTCAGCTGCGGCCCATAATTACGATTTATTTGTAAACTAAATTGACCGCAAGAAGCCAAAACAGATTTTATTAAACACAATTTCAAAGCTTGTGTAAGGGGTGCGTAACTGGTGGCAGGGAAGTCAGACACAGGAGAGCAGAACTAAGTATTAGACGGAGCAGTTTAATACAAAACCAACGGCATCAAGAAATAACAACTTGGGTACAAAACCCGACACGCACCAGTCAACATGTGCACAAGCACTTACAAACAAACAATACCACACAAAGACATGGGGGGAACAGAGGGTTAAATACACAACACGTAATGAGGGAACACACAGGTGTGTGGGAAGACAAAACAAATGTAAAATAAAAAAATGGATCGGCGATGGCTAGAAGACCGGTGACGTCGAACACCGCCCGAACAAGGAGAGGAACCGACTTCGGTAGAAGTCATGACAGTACCCCACCCTTGATGCGCTGTTCCAGCAGTGCGCCGACACCGGCCTCGGGGACGACCCGGATGGCTAGGCGCAGGGCGATCCGGACGGAGATGGTGGAACTCCTGCAGCGTTGAAGGGTCCAACACGTCCTCCACCGGAACCCAGCATCTCTCCTCCGGACCGTACCCCTCCCAGTCCACGAGGTACTGAAGGCCCCTCACCCGATGCCTCGAATCCAGTATGTAACGAACGGAGTACACCGAGGAGGAACCTTCCGCACCTCAGACTCCTGGAGCGGGCCAGCCACTACCGGCCTGAGGAGAGACGCATGGAATGAGGGGTTAATACGGTAATGGGGGGAAGTTGTAACCTGTAACTCACCTCATTCACTCTCCTCAGGACTTTAAATGACCCCACAAACTGGCCTCCGCAGTCTTTAGGGCCGTAGGCCGGGCAGCGGGAGGAGACGGCAGGACTTAGAGAAACAATCCACAACAACCAGGATCGTGGTGTTTCCCTGTGATGGGGGAGATCAGTCAGGAAATCGATCGACAGGTGTGACCATGGCTTCTGTGGAATGGGTAAGGGGTGTAGCTTACCTCCCAAGCAGGTGCCTAGGAGGCGCACAGCCGAATGGACAGGTCCACCAGCTGGTCGAAGGTGAGAGTGGTGTCCCTGCAGGCCAACTCTCGACGGACATCCTCGCGCAAACTGCAGCGATAGTGGCCGTTCCATCCCGCTCCGGAGGCCAGGGTCTGAAAGTCCAAAGCGAACTCCTGTGCGCTCCTCGTCCCCTGCCGCAGGTGGAAAAGACGTTCACCCGCCGCTCTGCCCTCGGGCGGGTGGTTGAAGACTGCCCAGATACTATGGGTGAACTCCTCAAAGTGGTACAGTACCGCATCTCCTTCCACCCACATGGCATTGGCCCACTCCAGGGCTTTCCCCGAGAGGCATGAGACAAGGGCGGACACCCTCTTACGGCTCGAAGGAGCCGGGTGGAAGGTTCCCAGGTATAACTTCAACTGCAACAGGAAACCCTGGCAGCGGGCAGCCGTCCCATCGTAATCCGCTGGGAGGGTGACACTTTGCTTACATGTGTTAATGATCACATATCTCTCTCTTATGTGTTATACTTTGGAACAGATTTCCAAAATAAAAAATGCTCAGAAAACTTGGGAGGCCAAATAAAATCACCCGCGGGTCAAATTCGGCCCCGGACCGTCAGTTGGGGAACCCTGGCCTTCAGTGTCAGCCCGCAATGCACATTTATGAATGCCCATCCGTGGTAGCTTACCATTTGTAAAACATGCAGTTGCATTGGCTTTATAGTCCTGATACCTGACAAAGACTTAAGACTAATCATTGTTGCTGTTCAAACCCTGAAAATCAGCTACTGCTAAACTTCCCCTAAAGTACATTTTTCTACATTTGCCAAAATGATATAATTACTTGTATATACATAAATAAATGAAATAGTTCACCAGAGAGCATGATGATCATTAGCTTCTTTAACAAAATTGCTGTGTATTGTTTCAAATCCCCAGCAGGGATGCCTAGTTGGAAAGGCCGCAGATTTGGGCAGCTTGCGGGGCAATAGACCTAGCTGATTGAGTTGCAGCTGTTGGTGACAAGGATCTGAAATATAATTGATTTAATAAAAATGTGAAATGTTGATACGAGGAAGGGGAGGGGTGTGTAGCGAAGATATAGTTGAGTCTGTCCAGAATGTACTCACCTGTCTCCCGAAAAATGATTGCGCATGCCTGAGCACGCATAATAGGGGGAATTGGGAATACGTGGGACACTTTTTGCATTTCCCTCTCCTGTAATCCGTTTCAACATCTATCCAACATATTAGCCCAACACGTGATACATTTCTGAAATCCTCAAGATGTTTCCTAATCACTCAAAAATGACAAATGTTTATCATATTTACAGACTGCATGACACACCCATTTGTGTACCCTGAACCAAAACCATATTTTCAATTTGCATTTGATAAACTAGGACAGCAGGTTAGATAAACTGGGACAGTCCTAATTGTACCCCAATGATAATTCCATTTTGTGTGATTAGGAAAAATCTTGAGGATTTCAGAAATGTACAAAATAAAACATTAGACTGGCAACTTATTTTATTTTGATGCACCAGTACATAGAATGCACATACATCACAATTTTTACACAGTGGATTATTTATGACAGTTTGATAGCTTTAACATCGAAACAGGGAAAAAGGCTATGTCACTGATCTATGTGCTTTGAGGGTGAGCTCCCTGTTTGAAGATTGCTCTGCCACCCTCTGTCACACCAATGAAGTAATGTGATTTCTCTGCAAGGGCGTAGTAACAATAGTTTTGATTTTCAGAACAAGAAATAAACTTCAGATGAAGCTGTCCCAGTTTATTTGATGTCCCATGTTTTCTGAACCCTACCTGGCCTGCTGCAGGAAAGTGCCCATTTGGGGATGTCAGATCTTTAGTCTTTAAAGCTGCACTACGCAGAAATTCTCTGCTGTTTCCTTGTTGCTAAAATTCAAATAGCTCGCCTAATTTCTGTTTGTGACAAAACAAGAATGATTGTACCATCTGAACTGCTGTGAAATATGTTTTTCATAACCAAAAATAAGTATTTTCAGCTGTTTGAAGCTGGTGTAGAAAACTGAAAGTTAGATGCAAAAACTAAATTTAAGAATGGGAAGCATAGAAATAGCACACACAGAAAATATCTACCGCTTCTTAGACTTGCTTTCAGTGAAGAATGACAGCTCTATAACTCACCTTTATGTGAATTTGGTGGTTGCCCAAAAAGTAACATTGCAGCTGTAAATCACCACCACAGTAAGTCAAGCCTTTTTATTTTGTATCCATTGTGAACAATAATAGTTACTCACAAATCATGTTTCCAGCCAACCTTTTTATGCCCGTAAAGTACATCTTGGATAAAATAAATTACATGACCGGCCCGATGGAAACAGAAAATATGTCAGTAAACTTTGCAAATGTCGACAAAACAAAATGCCCTCGACAAGGTGGGATCTTTTTGAGTGGGTAAAATGAATTATGTGAGAAATATCGGCACAAATATTGCTATAATAACCCATCATATCGATGTAAACTTGGAGTCACGCGATGACAGGCTGTGTGGTCCTCCCACATAGGCCGGTGAAAGTGCAAGGTGATGAGTTTGACGCTCCTTTCCAATAAATATTAAGGGTCTTATTCTGTTGACATGATCATCGATGCATTTTTTTTTTTGCATTGCTTGGCTCCCATTTGACAAATAAAAATAATTTCGCTCTTTTGTGTATAATAATCTCAGCATGTAGGATATACCCGCACTGTGTCTAATCTCAGCGTGTAGGATATACCCGCACTGTGTCTAATCTCATCGTGTAGGATATACCCGCACTGTGTCTAATCTCATCGTGTAGGACAGGGGTGTCAAAGTCAAATGGACGGAGGGCCAAATAAAAAAATCAGCTACAAGACGAGGGCCGGACTGTTCGAATGTTCATTGAAAAAATTTTAAATGACGCATATAGTCTAGTGAACCTAATTGAACCTACTGAAAACCTAACAAATATATTACAATATGATCAGATAAATAAAGCAATATTTTCTTATGGCTCTGTCAGTAATCTTTAATTTTCAACAGACACAAAAGACAAATTTCCTTTATATAAATATCCCCATAACATGAACATTAAATGAAAGAAACCGGTATTCAAGGCACCATCAGTAGACTATATTTTCTATTTTAGCAAAAGTGGGCTAAATTTACTTCAAAGAAAAAACAATAATAGCAATTTTCTATCATCCACTCAACTGAAATATTTTTAAAATATAATTGGATTGAAATACAAAAAAATAAAGTGCAAAAATCTATTAATCAAAAACAACACTTTGTTTAAGGAGAAGTAACATGCAGTGAAAACAAATATTAAATTTTAACTTTTAAACTTGAACTGAGTAAAAACTCTAAATATGTGATTGCACAGTAATGTTCACTTGTTTGAGGTTGAGGGTGATACTTGGTGGTGTCCCATCTTTTCCACAAGTTCATCAATGTTCGGGGTAAGGCTCTGAGCTGAAGAAATCCTCAGAATTGAGTGGAGGTGTTCAGCAGTAAGTCGACTTCTGTGTGATGTTTTGTTCAGGTTCATCAAAGAAAACAGTTGTTCACACAGGTATGTGCTGCCAAACATAGACAACGTTTGAGCAGCCTGGATGCGCAGCTGGGGCATTGTGCCGGGGAGGAAACGGGCGAACTCCGCAGCACCCACTGCCGCATATTTTGCCCTCAGTGCATCATTGCATTGGAGGTCAATCAACTCCATTTGGAGGTTTGGTGGTGAGCTTTCCACGTCAACAGCAAATGGGTTACCGAGCAGTTCCAACCTGCTTTTTTGTGCTTCAAAGTCAGCAAATCGGCGTCGAAAGTCAGCGGCAAGCATACCTATTTTATCAGCCAACTGTGTGCTCGGGAACGCACTGGTAGAGAGCTTCTCTTTCATGGTCTGGCAGCTGGGAAAGTGGCTCAAATTTTCTTTCCGCATCTGCGTCTCCCACAGAGTCAGTTTGGTTTTAAATGCCTTCACTGTACTGTACATATCAGAGATGACACGATCCCGACCCTGCAGCTGCAAGTTTATTGCATTCAGATGACTCGTAATGTCACACAGAAAAGCCATTTCACACAGAAACATTACGTCTCGGAGTTGTGTTGTGTCTTTCCCTTTGCTGTCCAAGAACAGACAAATCTCCTCACGAAGCACGAAACATCTTTGAAGCACCTTTCCCTGGCTTAGCCATCGCACCTCTGTGTGATAAGGCAAATCACCATGCTCCGTTTCTAACTCCGTCAGAAATGCCTTGAACTGGCGGTGATTCAAACCTTTGGCTCTGATAAAGTTAACTGTGCGCGTGATGATGCTCATTACATGCTCCATTTTCAAGGCTTTACCGCACAACGCTTCCTGGTGTATGATACAATGATAAGCTGTCAGCTCACCTGTCGCGTTTTCCTCTTGCATCTTTTCCCGTATCTTCGCCACCAGTCCGCTCCTGTGTCCACACATCGCAGGTGCTCCGTCGGTTGTCAAACCCACGAGTTTTTCCCAAGGCAGCTCCATCTCATTTACACATCTTGACACCTCTTCATACAAATCATGCCCCGTAGTTGTGCCATGCATAGGACGTAAAGCCAAAAACTCCTCTGTCACGCTTAGGTTGGAGTCCACTCCGCGGATGAAAATTGACAACTGGGCAATGTCAGAAATGTTGGTGCTCTCATCCACAGCCAAGGAATATGCAATAAAATCTTTTCCCTTTTTCACAAGCTGCTCTTTTAGATTGATGGACAACTGGTCTACTCTCTCGGCAATGGTGTTTCTGCTCAGACTCACATTTAAAAAGAGTTGCCTTTTTTCTGGGCAAACTTCGTCACAAACTTTAATCATGCAGTTTTTGATGAAATCCCCCTCCGTAAATGGCCGGGCTGATTTAGCGATCTCTTCTGCCAAAATAAAACTGGCCTTGACAGCAGCCTGGCCTTGTGATTTGGCTTTTTTGAACAGAGCCTGTCGAGATTTGAGGCCTCGTTTTAATTCCTCTGCCTTTTGTAGCCTTTGTTCCATGTCCATATTCTTGTTTTTGTCCGCGTGTTTCGTTTCATAATGTCGTCTCAGATTATACTCTTTCAGTACCGCCACACTTTCTCCACACAGAAGACACACAGGTTTTCCAGCTACCTTCGTGAACATATACTCCGACTCCCACCTTGTTTGAAACCCCCGGTTCTCAGTATCCACCTTCCGTTTTGCCATTTTTGATGGGTATCTGAAAGTTAATTTTACTGTGATGCTGACGACTGCTGTGCCAATAAATATTGAAATGAAGCAGCCTACTGCTCGGTGCGTCACCTTTGCATTGTGGGAAATGTAGTATTGGTGCGTGTAAAAGATCTGCGGGCTGCCGGCTTGCTGCGGGCCGGTTCTAATAATAAATCAAGATCATCCCAGGGGCCGTAAAAAAGCTTCTTGCGGGCCGGATGTGGCCCGCGGGCCTTGACTCTGACATATGTGGTGTAGGATATACCCGCACTGTGTCTAATCTCAGCATGTAGGATATACCCGCACTGTGTCTAATCTCATCGTGTAGGCTATACCCGCACTGTGTCTAATCTCATCATGTAGGCTATACCCGCACTGTGTCTAATCTCATCGTGTAGGATATACCCGCACTGTGTCTAATCTCATCGTGTAGGCTATACCCGCACTGTGTCTAATCTCAGCATGTAGGATATACCCGCACTGTGTCTAATCTCATCGTGTAGGCTATACCCGCACTGTGTCTAATCTCATCGTGTAGGATATACCCGCACTGTGTCTAATCTCATCGTGTAGGATATACCCGCACTGTGTCTAATCTCAGCATGTAGGATATACCCGCACTGTGTCTAATCTCAGCATGTAGGATATACCCGCACTGTGTCTAATCTCATCATGTAGGCTATACCCGCACTGTGTCTAATCTCAGCATGTAGGCTATACCCGCACTGTGTCTAATCTCATTGTGTAGGATATACCCGCACTGTGTCTAATCTCATCGTGTAGGATATACCCGCACTGTGTCTAATCTCATCGTGTAGGATATACCCGCACTGTGTCTAATCTCATCGTGTAGGATATACCCGCACTGTGTCTAATCTCATCGTGTAGGATATACCCGCACTGTGTCTAATCTCATCGTGTAGGATATACCCGCACTGTGTCTAATCTCATCGTGTAGGATATACCCGCACTGTGTCTAATCTCAGCGTGTAGGATATACCCGCACTGTGTCTAATCTCAGCATGTAGGATATACCCGCACTGTGTCTAATCTCATCGTGTAGGATATACCCGCACTGTGTCTAATCTCATCGTGTAGGCTATACCCGCACTGTGTCTAATCTCAGCATGTAGGATATACCCGCACTGTGTCTAATCTCATCGTGTAGGATATACCCGCACTGTGTCTAATCTCATCGTGTAGGCTATACCCGCACTGTGTCTAATCTCATCGTGTAGGATATACCCGCACTGTGACCGTGAGCTGTTGGCTAGAGCGCACGTGCCAATACCAGAGTGGGCACACTGTACATAACACAACATGCTTTGTGAGTAAACCATCAGTAGAGTCAAACATGTGATGGAAATCCATTTAACTTTCTAATGTTTTATTCGGTACATGGGAATTTAACCGCAAAAGGTATGTGCACGGTCAGTCTTTTACCCGCAACAAGTTAATTTGATGGAAATTATTCTGTGGTGAGAAAATGCGCTCATTTCTTTGGCCTACGTAAATTTGAGCATATTTGCATGAAAATCGGTCTCCAATATATACAAAAAAATTATGTCCAACACTCTCCCCCTCCATAATCACCAAGCCTCCGTATGAAAGAGGAAAATGTCATGCTCGGAGGATCCCACATATACAGTGGAAACATCGTAAAATACCTGAGAACTTTTCCTTTGCCCAAAAACAGCTGTGTCCGTCCCAAGCTCACTGGCGCAAGAAACTCTTAGGGCCCAGCTAGTTGTTGCAAGTTAGCTATAGTGACCCCTTTGGGACAGACCCAATTTGATTCTATACAATGTTGCACTTTACTAGCAAATGCTCAAATCATGACCGATAGAAAGGGAGGCAGACAGGCAGAGTAGAGAGTTGAATGCGATTGAAAGAACCTGCATTTTCACCAGGATATTTATTAATGTTTTTATTTGTCAGCTTTATGTATTTTTACTTAGTTGGCAATGAAAGTTATAGGCCTACAGTACTGCTGCTTTGGCCTATAAGCAATCTGAGTTCCATACGCTCATTTCTTTAGCCGCCAATAGCTCACGGTGTATCAATGTCCATACATATGGCAGAGGCTGGTGATCTCGCAGTAGTTGAATTTTAGATTTGTATTTTAATTCATTGTATTATTAACCACGTGACAATGATTTTGAGAAACAAAACGTTATTATCGAAGGAAACTGTTCCAACTTTATCAAGCATCTTATTATATTGGAAAATGCAGTTTATTTTCTTCTCAGCCATGGTCAGCTTACAAATTGATGAATAGAGCTAAAAACTTGAAATCGCTAATTATCATGATTAGCTATTGATTTGGAAACACATATGTAGGCCTAAAAAGTTTCTCATGACATTGTCATACATTTGGTCTGCCTGTAGGCTCCAGAAAAGGCCACTGGGTCTCCCAACCCTCTCTTCAGGCCACTCCAGACATTTCACATTTTAACTGGAAAACCTGATTCATTTATTCAACTAATCATCAATCCTTTGACTAATTGAATCCGGTGTGCCAGTTTAGGGTTAAAACAAAAATGTGAAATGTCCGGGGGGCCGAGGAGAGGGTTGGGAAACGCTGGACTAGCCTGCATGATATGTTAGATGACATTGACAGAGCATTGTTGGCGCAGCGTCTCTTGCACCATGATGAGACTCGATGGGCAAGATACATATTTTGCGCCCCTGCCTTTGGCAAAGTGGGTACTGCTTATCATGGCCCTGCATCAGCACTCCCTTTAATAGCCCATATCCCACTGGATGGGAAGTTTTCATTGTTTAGGGGCAGAATTATGTGTGGTGTTATAGGTGTTGTAGGTGTGTATTGGTCAGTTTACCTTGGAAAATGACGCCCTCGTCAATCTGCTGCCTAATGGGGGGCCTGCCCTGCACACACATTCACACACACCCTCTTTCTCTCTCTCTCTCCCCCCTAGGTTATACTCCAGCCCTGTCCTGTGCACCTAACAGAGATGTAGCCGACTGTCTCGCTCTCATTCTTAACTCCATGCTGCCCGCCTCTCCCCTGGTCTCCATAACAACGCTTCCTGCTTCCCCTCGTGTCACGATGGCAACACTTCAATCTGTCAATCACTACTCCAATCACCAATCAAAAGGAGTAGCATTTGAGTCCCCTCCCCCTCTAAGGACTGACCACACCTCCTACTGCAGGCAGGACCGCCTACTCTGCGTTTCCCCCGACGACGATAACGAGTTTAACGACTCTGATTCTGAGACCTACTGAAGACACGCCTACCTTGGATATCCCACCTCCTCTTTGGCAGGATTTTAGGACTCCACTCTCTGAACCACTCACTCCACTACATTCTGTCCTCTCGTCCCTTCCCAAGAAGAGGTTTAATACTAAAGTAAAATGAGGACTGTCGTCTTCTGGACTGGGTGGCAAGGGTGGGTAGCTCCAGTCCTCTAGGATTGGTTCTTGCTACCAAACATCTGCCCTATGACAATGAAAGGGCTGGGGCTGTACGTATGGAGAGAGCAGAGGGACAATCCTAGCCAAACGGACCAACAGACTTTACATCTCTAATTTCTGTATCTCCAGATCTCTTCCTTTAGGGGTTTTCTTCTAGCCTGGGTACCAGTCTGTTCTAGCCTGGGCACCAGTGTGTTTAGTGAATATTCCACTACTTGTATTATTTTATTCATATACCAAAGCTGTTTAGCATGACAGGAGTGGAATGATGGCTAAACAGACTAGTACCCAGACTAGTTTTATTCTAGTTAAGTTTCATTTATTATAATGGACAAACAGAGACAGAACTTATCACTGTTCACCTAATGCGGCGTCAATACTGAATCGAGTCACTGAATCTCAAGAGTTATAATACTAGTTACTATTGTCTGATTCATTACTGTCTGATTCATAGAGTCGATTCCTCCAGGAGAGGAGTTAGTAAGGCCTCAGTCACTAAGGTACCGTCAGTCTTAACACTTCACACCCTGAATGTTTCTACACTACCTGAGAAAGGAAACGTGAGTGTGTGTGAAATGTTGCCAGGGGAGAGAAGTCTAAAGACTACATTTGGTGCAATGTTCTTAATGACTGATAACGAATAAAACAATTATTGATTATTTTGAGTTCTCCAAATGATGGTGGGAATAGATGAAGCACATGTATGCACTACGTATGGAATAGAGGGTGTGTCCTAATCTCTCCTTGTGTGCACTTGTTCACTTTCCTTCAACAATTTGTAAGGAAGTGCCTAAACCAAGCCAATGCTTTTAGTAGTGCACACTTCAGGACCAAGGGTGTCATGTAGAGCACTAGGTGGCATTATGTATTCAACTATATTATAGGGAACAGTCATGATGGATTCAACTATATTATAGGGAACAGTCATGATGGATTCAACTATATTATAGGGAACAGTCATGATGGATTCAACTATATTATAGGGAACGGTCATGATGGATTCAACTATATTATAGGGAACAGTCATGATGGATTCAACTATATTATAGGGAACAGTCATGATGGATTCAACTATATTATAGGGAACGGTCATGATGGATTCAACTATATTATAGGGAACAGTCATGATGGATTCAACTATATTATAGGGAACGGTCATGATGGATTCAACTATATTATAGGGAACAGTCATGATGGATTCAACTATATTATAGGGAACAGTCATGATGGATTCAACTATATTATAGGGAACAGTCATGATGGATTCAACTATATTATAGGGAACAGTCATGATGGATTCAACTATATTATAGGGAACAGTCATGATGGATTCAACTATATTATAGGGAACGGTCATGATGGATTCAACTATATTATAGGGAACGGTCATGATGGATTCAACTATATTATAGGGAACGGTCATGATGGATTCAACTATATTATAGGGAACAGTCATGATGGATTCAACTATATTATAGGGAACAGTCATGATGGATTCAACTATATTATAGGGAACGGTCATGATGGATTCAACTATATTATAGGGAACGGTCATGATGGATTCAACTATATTATAGGGAACAGTCATGATGGATTCAACTATATTATAGGGAACAGTCATGATGGATTCAACTATATTATAGGGAACAGTCATGATGGATTCAACTATATTATAGGGAACGGTCATGATGGATTCAACTATATTATAGGGAACGGTCATGATGGATTCAACTATATTATAGGGAACAGTCATGATGGATTCAACTATATTATAGGGAACGGTCATGATGGATTCAACTATATTATAGGGAACAGTCATGATGGATTCAACTATATTATAGGGAACAGTCATGATGGATTCAACTATATTATAGGGAACGGTCATGATGGATTCAACTATATTATAGGGAACAGTCATGATGGATTCAACTATATTATAGGGAACAGTCATGATGGATTCAACTATATTATAGGGAACGGTCATGATGGATTCAACTATATTATAGGGAACGGTCATGATGGATTCAACTATATTATAGGGAACGGTCATGATGGATTCAACTATATTATAGGGAACGGTCATGATGGATTCAACTATATTATAGGGAACAGTCATGATGGATTCAACTATATTATAGGGAACAGTCATGATGGATTAAACTATATTATAGGGAACAGTCATGATGGATTCAACTATATTATAGGGAACAGTCATGATGGATTCAACTATATTATAGGGAACAGTCATGATGGATTCAACTATATTATAGGGAACGGTCATGATGGATTCAACTATATTATAGGGAACGGTCATGATGGATTCAACTATATTATAGGGAACGGTCATGATGGATTCAACTATATTATAGGGAACAATCATGATGGATTCAACTATATTATAGGGAACAGTCATGATGGATTCAACTATATTATAGGGAACAGTCATGATGGATTCAACTATATTATAGGGAACGGTCATGATGGATTCAACTATATTATAGGGAACAGTCATGATGGATTCAACTATATTATAGGGAACGGTCATGATGGATTCAACTATATTATAGGGAACAGTCATGATGGATTCAACTATATTATAGGGAACGGTCATGATGGATTCAACTATATTATAGGGAACGGTCATGATGGATTCAACTATATTATAGGGAACAGTCATGATGGATTCAACTATATTATAGGGAACAGTCATGATGGATTCAACTATATTATAGGGAACGGTCATGATGGATTCAACTATATTATAGGGAACGGTCATGATGGATTCAACTATATTATAGGGAACAGTCATGATGGATTCAACTATATTATAGGGAACAGTCATGATGGATTCAACTATATTATAGGGAACAGTCATGATGGATTCAACTATATTATAGGGAACGGTCATGATGGATTCAACTATATTATAGGGAACGGTCATGATGGATTCAACTATATTATAGGGAACGGTCATGATGGATTCAACTACAGTTGAAGTCAGAAGTTTACATACACTTAGGTTGGAGTCATTAAAACTTGTTTTTCAACCACTCCACAAATTCCTTGTTAACAAACTGTAGTTTTGGCAAGTCGGTTTGGACGTCTACTTTGTGCATCACAAGTCATTTTTTCAACAATTGTTTACAGACAGATTTCACTTATAATTCACTGTATCACATTTCCAGTGGGTCAGAAGTTTATATACACTAAGTTGACTGTGCCTTTAAACAGCTTGGACAATTCCAGAAAATGATGTCATGGCTTTAGAAGCTTCTGAGGCTAATTGACATCATTTGAGTCAATCGGAGGTGTACCGGTGGATGTATTTCAAGGCCTACCTTCAAACTCAGTGCCTCTGCTTGAAATCATGGGAAAATCAGAAGAAATTACATTAAAAAGAAATTGGTTCATCCTTGGGAGCAATTTCCAAATGCCTGAAGGTACCACATTCATCTGTACAAACAATAATACACAAGTATAAACACCATGGGGACCACGCAACCGTCCTACCGCTCAGGAAGGAGATGTGTTCTGTCTCCTAGAGAACAAAGAGGTTGGAGAACATTGATTTACTTTATTTTCTCTCTCGCAGACACACTCACACACGCACCCTAGTCCTGGTCGTACACCCTGCCGTAGAGACATGCGGTCACCAATCCGACGGACATCCCTGAGTGTTCCATGGTCACTCGACCATCTGTGGTCTTCTCGATCCGGTCGGGTCCATCTACAACCATGCCACTACCTAGCAACGATGGGTAAACGTACCGCGTTCCGAACTTCCCCTCCAACCGGAAGTCCACTCTAGACTCTGCCTCCTCCACTCCCTTTCCACAGGAGCTGACCTCTGACCCCGAGCACCTGACCAACGCACACACCTGGAGGGGGAGGAGTTAATCATTAATGCCATGAGCCAACTATTGACAAATCTGTCAATGTGCCCTTGAGCAAGGCACTTAACCCTAATTGCTCCTGTAAGTCGCTATGGATAAGAACATCTGCTAAATTACTCAAATGTAAATGTAAGATCACAGCTGTAGAATTAAATTTTAAAAACATTGCATGTATACATAAACACAGGATCCCTACCAGTTCCAAGTGTAAGTTGTAATCAGGGTTGGGGTCAATTTCAATTCAGAAAGTAAACAAAATTCCAATTCTACATTTCCTCATTAAGAAGCATTGAAGAGATTTGGAATTTACATTTCAGTGTACTTCCTGAATTTTAAATGGAATTGACCCTAACCCTGGTTGTAATGCATGCATGTAATGTAAATGTTTCTCCCTACCTGCAAGGTGAAGCGTCCCGCAAACGCGTGTTTGCCAGCGAACACCCCAAGAGCATAGAGCTCCGTATTGCCACCCTGTGTGGACCGTTGGTATTGCAGGTGGCAGCAGAGCAGACCGTCACACAAAGTCAGCTGGCCCTCTGAATCAAGCAGCAAGGCAAAGAAGAACAGGTCACCCGCCATAAAGGCATTGAAAGGGGGAGGGAGTGGGAGAGAGGGAAGGAACTGCGGCAGAGGGAGGTTCACCCTCTCCTCCTGTCTCCCCCTGTCCTCCGGGCTCTCCCTGCCCCTTTGCCTCACCCTGTCCTCCTGTCTCCCCCTGCCCCTTTGCCTGCTTCTGTGTTGCCAGCCAGTCACTGTCCAGTACAGGTATCCTCAACACCAGCAGCTTCCCCTCCTCTGGCTCCCCAGGGTGGTGGAAGGCGTGGTGATAGATGGAAGTACTAGGGGTGTAGATGCCGCTGCCCGTCATAGCCTTGCTGTCATGCCTGAGGTTAGCCGCCAGCAGAGTGACGTTAGCTCCCAGACTGACCGCTCTCTGGATCTGAACTGCTGTTAGTAGAGGAAGCAGATTCATCCAGGCTATGAGGAAGATCATCTGTCTGATACCCTGAGAGAGATGAAGACAAACATTAAGACTTTGGATGAATTCATTTGCATCCATATTGAAACATTGTGCGACTTTGTGTACCTTCTCCAGTAGTCTGACAGTAGGGTCGTGAAACAGGATGTCAAAGCAGGTGAACACTCCAAACCGTCCGCCGAACGGCGTGTCAAAGGTCACCACCTCTAGTCTGGGCGGGGTATCGAATTCCTTCTCGAAGAACAGGTTTTGTTTGTGGTAGCGAGCCGCCAGGGAACCATCAGACCTGCAGTGAATGGGAAAACTAAATGTATTTTCATCTATATAACCCAAATCCTTGTGTAAAAGTAATACAATTATTATGCAAATAAAATAAAGTCCTATAGAGAATGGTTGCTGATAAGGGTGCGCATAGGATGAAAAGCAAAAACATAATTCCAAGACCCTCCTGTATAACTAAAAAGCTTTTGGAAATCAATTCCCCTATTCCAAGAGAACCTCTGGAGGTTTAGAATACCTGTAGTGCTCCCTGTACAATAAATTATTTTCTCACAGGATCAAGAAACGTGTTTAAAACAGAAACAACCCATTTACCACCGACCTGAAGACTACATCAGTGTTGAACTGCCAGCGCCCATCAGGGGGGCAGGGAGTTTGAGAGGGGTCAAGGTGGGGATGAGAGGTCAGAGGGCAGGGCTGGAGGTCAGGCATGTTTGCCACCAGGTACAGTTGGTGGCGTTGAGCCATGCAGCTCAAACTCTGGAGGACCTGAGAGAGAACAGGGCAGAACACACATTCAAATTGATGACATTAGACATGGATGGTGGTAAGTAAAGGTGTGTGTGCATGTGTATACCTCAGTGTGATTGTGTCTGTCAGGTTGTGTACAGGGGTTCCAGTCCTCAGTCAGTGGGTCAGGGATGGTCTCTAGGTAACCAGAGATGGACAGACGACTGAAGTTGAATCCATGGATACCGTCTTCTGGAAATACTATGATCTGAGCCCCTGTTCTGCTGCCCGTGCGGCCTGCTCCTCATAGGTCTTCAGGTTCCTCATCGTGTGCTCGAGCGCCCCGGCCCGAGACAGAGGCACATGCGGCTCTGGGTTCAGAATCACCTGATGCTCGTAGACTGTGGCCACGTAGGATGGACAGGAAGTCCCCTCTGTCCTGTCCCCAGCCCGGGTTCACGTTACTGGGGACAGATAGAGAAGAGCAACCACCACTGCCAGGAGGACACGGAGGGACATGGCGGAATGACCAGTGCCCAGGAACTTCTGACTTTTTATAGACTGATGAGCACGAGTTCAATGATTCATTGAACAAATATACTGAAAAAAACATGCAACAACTTCAAAAATGTTACTGAGTTACAGTTCATAGAAGGAAATCAGTCAATTAAAATAAATACATTTGGCCCTAATCTATGGATTTCACATGATTAGGAAGAGTTGATGCCATAGGAGGGCATAGGTCCACCCACTTGGGAGCCAGTTACACCCACTGGGATGCCAGGCCCAGCCAATCAGAATGATTTTGCCCCCAACAAAAGGGCATTATTACAGACAGAAATTAACCTCAGCACCCCCCTTCAGACAATCCAGCAGGTGAAGAAGCCAGATGTGGAGGTCCTGGGCTGATGTGGTTGCACATGGTCTACAGTTGTGAGGCCGGTTGGATGTACTGCCAAATTCTCTAAAACAACGTTGGCTGGTCTGAGGGCGTGTTCTCCCGTGTCAGCCCATGCAGTACTGCAGCATGATCGCTACGGGGCAGCAGTTCACTATTGCCGTAGCTGAATCAGAATTAGTTAGGTAACATAGATAAATAAGATGTTTTATTTATTTTATACTTGTCGTTAGATTGTCTTCTTTTGGACTATACTGTTGGCAGTTGCATTTTCCTCTCTCTTCTCTAGGGAACAGTACTTGGGGCCCAGAGAGGGGAGAGGTCAGGCTTGTCTTTTACATGACTGGTAATAGGCAGAATATCAGAAAGGGAGAAGTCAGGTTTGAACATTGTCTTCATAATGAATATATCTGTGAAACCATGTGAAGGGCTCCACTATGTCTGTACTCCAGTCACTCCCTCCTTTTCCCATTGGGGGGAGGAGTATGGCAGTGTCTGGAACCATTGTATGTCCCCTCTGATGTTGCACTTATCTTGAGATAGTATAGAACCTAGACGCTCACTACTCTCCGGGAGTTTGTCCAGGAGGGGGGTATTTGAGATGGGAGTATCTAGAATTGACAATTGATATATGCCATTGGATGAGGTAATGTTTTGGTAAATCGAAGTACCAAGAACGAGAAGTAGAATCTTGTCTTAGAGAGCAAACTGAACGATAATTTATAGCTAATGCTGTCCGTCTATGGGATACTCCTCTCTCAAGTAAAAGTCTTTCTTTGTGAACAGTTCCTAAGATCTGTGGTTTGTCATGTCGACGAGGGGGTGGATCTTTGCTATAAAAGATCTCAGTTGCCATTATGTTGACACTCTCAGAATTCATTTATAGACACTGAATTGATCTGAGAGTCACAGGGCTATGGTGAAGCTCATATTATTAAAAGATGAAGTTTTAAAGTATAACTCTGACTTGTGTGTGGTTTGTAAACTCTCCTTTCACTTAGTAATACAGGAAACTACCACGACACTATACATATCAGGGAGATAGTTAGAGGATGCGACATTGTGTCTGCCCATTATGGCGTCTGTGAAAGCATGGTGTCGAGGTGACTAGTATGGGCTATCTCCCTGAAGTTCCTTTTAGGTTCACTCACGCGTGGGTACAGCTAGAGGTGCAGTTGTTAGCTAGCAAGAAATGTGATTCACTTTGCTAGATAGCTATGCTGCACTTGAACGACTTATTCACAGTTAGCACATATCTTAGTTGTCAATAAAAAAAAATGTATTTGGCATCACTCAAATGGTAGGGAGGGCAGGCAGGCAAGTTCCCATTCAGTTGTCAAATCGTGGGTTGGGACCAATGATATGTATACACCCTGGATGACTGACAGGGGGCACTGTATTGAAGCCACCACGCACCCATCTTGGCACGCCTCAATTGTAAAACATATTTTGGATGCTATATAAACATTAGTGTTGTGTGGGTAAAATCACTGGGGAAGCCATGCCAGACATTTTTTTTATATTACAACCTACGTGTTGTGATAATTGTGAAGTTTACCTGGGGTAAATTCAATTGATTGGACATGATTTGGAAAGGCACACACTTTTCTATATAATGTCCCACAATTGACAGTGCATGTCAGAGCAAAAACAAAGGAATTGTCCGTAGAGCTCCGAGACAGGATTGTGTCAAGGCACAGATCTGGGGATGGGCACCAAAAACATTCTACAGCAAATCAAATCAAATTGTATTTGTCACATACACATGGTTCACAGATGTTAATGTGAGTGTAGCGAAATGCTTGTGCTTCTAGTTCCGACCATGTAGTAATATCTAACAAGTAATCTAACCTAACAATTTCACAACAACTACCTTATACACACAAGTGTAAAGGAATTAATAAGAGTATGTACATAAAAATATATGTTCGGCCATAGGCAAGATGCAGTAGATGGTATCGAGTACAGTATATACATATGAGATGAGTAATGTAGGGTATGTAAAAAATGTTCCTTTGAGAAATGAAGTAGCACTGTTCAGAACGAGGGTAGAGAGAAGTGTTCTCTTTGTTAGAGGCACGTGACCTGAAAGCTGGCTACACTTTGTTTTCCTCCGGTATTGAACACAGTTTATCCCGTCTTAAATGTTATCGATTATTTACGTTAAATACCAAAATGTGTATTAGGAAAGTTGTTTGAAATGTTTGGACAAAGATTACAGGTAACTTATGAGATATTTAGTAGTCATGTTGCGCGAGTTGGAACCGGTGTTTTTCTGGATCAAACGCGCCAAATAAATGGACATTTTGGATATATATCAATGGAATTAATCGAACAAAAGGACCATTTGTGATGTTTATGGGACATATTGGAGATTCCAACAGAAGAAGCTCGTCATTATTATATCTTTATTTCTGCGTTTTGTGTCGCTCCTGGCGGGTTGAAATATGAATGTCTGCGTTTGTTTTCTGGGGTGCTGTACTCAGATAATAGCATCGTTTGCGTTCGCTGTAAAGCCTTTTTGAAATCTGACACGTTTGCTGGATTCACAACAAGTGTAGCTTTAATTTGGTGAATTGCGTGTGTGATTTCATGAAAGTTGAATTTTTATAGTAATTTATTTGAATTTGGCGCTCTCACCTGGATGTTGGCCAGGTGGGACGCTAGCGTCCCACATATCCCAGAGAAGTTAACATGCCACTCACGACAAAAGCTCCAGCTGAAATGTCATTGCAGAATCCATAAATTAAATGTGTAATGAAGCATATGTGTAACTGTATGAAGCAAAGGTCTTCAGTTAAAACATTCTACTGCAATGGTTTTACAAGTTGGATTGTACAACCCAGAATGAAGGGTTTGAAAGGATGAAATGTCTGGTTTTATGTGTTGATTTTATTTACAACCCAGAATGAAGGGTTTGAAAGGATGAAATGTCTGGTTTTATGTGTTGATTTTATTTACAACCCAGAATGAAGGGTTTGAAAGGATGAAATGTCTGGTTTTATGTGTTGATTTTGTTTACTACCCAGAATAAAGGGTTTGAAAGTGTCTGGTTTTAGAATGAAGGGTTTGAAAGTGTCTGGTTTTAGAATGAAGGGTTTGAAAGTGTCTGGTTTTATGCATTGATTTTGTTTACTTACTTCTTTGATAGTTTAAGTAATAACCAAATTAATCAAATGTAATGATAATTATTACAGAGTGAATGATAAGAGGAACTTTGTTTGTGCTTTTCTAATAACACATTTCTGTGTTCATGCAAGTGACTGAATGTTCCTGGGAGTAATCCTCACTATCAGGAGAGCAATTTGGCAGTATGCCCAGAACCTTGTTTTGAAAACAAAAGGGATATCTCAGTTTTAAGGTCTCAGCTTGGAGAGAGGAAGCCTTATGAGGTATTGGTCGGTCACATGCATAAACCAAACGTTAATGATGAATTCATTCTAAATAATGAATAAGCTAAATCATGCAACTATAACTTGTCTGTGTAAGCAGCATATAAGAGATCTAATGGGACTGCCTTAGACAGAGCTCCTGACAGAAGTGTACTATGGTGCATCAAGTTGGTTGGAACCTCTCCAGTTAACTGACAATAAAGAATGATTCATTTAAGTTTGACTGAGTGTCCCTGTGTAGAATATCCATGACAAGATTGATAGTGAAATGTTATAATGTTGAAATAATAGGATGATGAGGGGATGTTGAATGTTTTAGGTTAGAGTGAAATAAGAATTGAGTGAAATTAGAATATTAAAGGTTGTGACGTCACTACCATTAAAGTGATGACGGCTATTTTATCAAATCAATTGACTAATTATGTGATTAAATTAATAATGTAACAATTAACTCCTTAGTAACTTGGAACACCATGGGGAAAAAATGGTTTAATGAGTTACCGTTTCCCAATTAACTCCAGAATATATCGTTATCATACCAGTCATCCATTCATCTTTATTCATATCCATTAATCACATCAGTCTCATTATGAACGTTGCAAAATTATTGGATACAGTTAAAGTCTAAAGTTTATATACACCTTAGCCAAATACATTTAAACTCAGTTCTTCACAATTCCTGACATTTAATCCTAGTACAAATTCCCTGTCTTAGGTCAGTTAGGATCACCACTTTATTTTAAGAATGTGAAATGTCAGAATAATAGTAGAGAGAATTATTTATTTCAGCTTTTATTTCTTACATCACATTCCCAGTGGGTCAGAAGTTTACATACACTCAATTAGCATTTGGTAGCATTGCCTTTAAAGTGTTTAACTTGAGTCAAACATTTTGGGTTGCCTTCCACAAGCTTCCCACAATAAGTTTGGTGAATTTTGGCCCATTCCTCCTGACAGAGCTGGTGTAACAGTCAGGTTTGTAGGCCTCCTTGCTCGCACGCACTTTTCAGTTCTGCCCACAAATGTTCTATAGGATTGAGGTCAGGGCTTTGTGATGGCCACTCCAATACCTTGACTTTGTTGTCCTTAAGCCATTTTGCCACAACTTTGGAAGTATGCTTGGGGTCATTGTCCATTTGGAAGACCCATTTGTGACCAAGCTTCAACTTCCTGACTGATGTCTTGAGATGTTGCTTCAATATATCCATATAATTTTCCTGCCTCATGATGCCATCCATTTTGTGAAGTGCACGAGTCCCTCCTGCAGCAAAGCACCCCCACAACATGATGCTGCCACAACTGTGCTTCAAGGTTGGGATGGTGTTCTTCGGCTTGCAAGCATCCCCCTTTTTCCTCCAAACATAACGATGATCATTATGGCCAAACAGTTCTATTTTTGATTTATCTGACCAGAGGACATTTCTCCAAAAAGTACAATATTTATCCCCATGTGCAGTTGCAAACTGGCTTTTTTATGGCGGTTTTGGAGTGGTGGCTTCTTCCTTGCTGAGCGGCCTTTCAGGTTATGTCGATATAGGACTCGTTTTACTGTGGATATAGATACTTTGTAACTGTTTCCTCCAGCATCTTCACAAGGTTCTTTGCTGTTGTTCTGGGATTGATTTGCACTTTTCGCACCAAAGTACGTTCATCTCTAGGAGACAGAACGCGTCTCCTTCCTGAGCGGTATGATGGCTACGTGGTCCCATGGTGTTTATATTTGCGTACTATTGTTTGTACAGATGAACGTGGTACATTCAGGCGTTTGGAAATTGCTCTCAAGGATGAACCAGACTTGTGGAGGTCTACAAAAAAATTTCTGCGGTCTTGGCTGATTTCTTTAGATTTTCCCATGATGTCAAGCAAAGAGTCACTGAGTTTGAAGGTAGGCCTTGAAATACATCCACAGGTACACCTCCAGTTGACTCAAATTATGTCAATTAGCCTCAGAAGCTTCTAAAGCCATGACATCATTTTCTGTACATTTCCAAGCTGTTTAAAGGCGAAGTCAACTTAGTGTATGTAAACTTCTGACCCACTGGAATTGTGATCCAGTGAATTATAAGTGAAATATTCTGTCTGTAAACAACTGTTGGAAACATTACTTGTGTCATGCACAAAGTAGATGTCCTAACCGACTTGCCAAAACTATAGTTTGTTAACTTGAAATTTGTGGAGTGGTTGAAAAATGAGTTTTAATGACTCCAACCTAAGTGTACTTATATACTTCAACTGTATATATGTATTTTTTTTAAGTGAATCACATTTTTATTTGGGGTACCCCTGTACCCCAGTTTGGGAATAGCTGCTTTAGATGATACATAAACGGTACAGAGAACAAAGAGGTTGGAGAACATTTATTTACTTTATTTTCTCTCTCTCTCTCGCTCTCACACTTTCACACACGCACCCTAGTCCTGGTCGTACACCCTGCCGTAGAGACATGCGGTCACCAGTCCGACGGACATCCCTGAGTGTTCCATAGTCACTCGACCATCTGTGGTCTTCTCGATCCGGTCGGGTCCATCTACAACCATGCCACTACCTAGCAACGATGGGTAAACATACCGCGTTCCGAACTTCCCCTCCAACCGGAAGTCCACTCTAGACTCTGCCTCCTCCACTCCCTTTCCACAGGAGCTGACCTCTGACCCCGAGCACCGGACCAACGCACACACCTGGAGGGTGAAGGATTAATCATTAATCATTGATACCATGAGACGACTAAGTGAAAAATCTGCCAATGTGCCCTTGAGCAAGGCACTAATTGCTAATTGCATCTGTAAGTAGCTCTGGATAAGAGCATCTGCTAAATGACTAAAACTGAAAGGAACTTGTAGACTGGTAGACTTAAATAAAAAAATGTAAAACATTGCAAGTATGCACAAGGCAGGATCCCTACCAGTTCCAAATGTAAGCTGTAATCAGAGTTGGGGTCAATTCCATTTCAATTCCTGTCAATTCAGAAAGTAAACCAAATTCCGAATTTTAAATTTCAGTGTACTTCCTGAATTGACTGGAATTTAAATGTAATTGACCCCAACCCTGGTTGTAATGCATGTAATGTAAATGTTTCTCCCTACCTGCAAGGCGAAGTGTCCGTCAGCCGTGTGATTGCCAGCAAATGCCCCTAGAGCATAGAGCTCCGTATTGCCACCCTGTGGGGACCGTCGGTACTGCAGGTGGCAGCAGAGAGGACCGTCACACACAGTCAGCTGGCCCTCTGAACCATGCAGCAGGACGAAGGAGAATGGGTCACACATCATAGAGGAGATGAAGTGAGAGGGGGATGGGGAGGGATTGGGAGAGAAGGTAGGAAGAGAAGCGGAGAGAGGTTCACCCTCACCCTGTCCTCCTGTCTCCCCCTGCCCCTTTGCCTCACCCTGTCCGCCTGTCTCTCCCTGCCCCTTTGCCTGCTTCTGTGTTGCCAGCCAGTCACTGTCCAGTACAGGTATCCTCAACACCAGCAGCTTCCCCTCCTCTGGCTCCCCGGGGTGGTGGAAGGCGTGGTGATAGATGGAAGTACTAGGGGTGTAGATGCCGCTGCCCGTCATAGCCTTGCTGTCATGCCTGAGGTTAGCCGCCAGCAGAGTGACGTTAGCTCCCAGACTGACCGCTCTCTGGATCTGAACTGCTGTTAGTAGAGGAAGCAGATTCATCCAGGCTGTGGGGAAGATCATCTGTCTGATACCCTGAGAGAGATGAAGACAAACATTAAGACTTTGGATGAATTCATTTGCATCCATATTGAAACATTGTGCGACTTTGTGTACCTTCTCCAGTAGTCTGACAGTAGGGTCGTGAAACAGGATGTCAAAGCAGGTGAACACTCCAAACCGTCCGGCGAACGGCGTGTCAAAGGTCACCACCTCTAGTCTGGGCGGGGTATCGAATTCCTTCTCGAAGAACAGGTTTTGTTTGTGGTAGCGAGCCGCCAGGGAACCATCAGACCTGCAGTGAATGGGAAAACTAAATGTATTTTCATCTATATAGCCCAAATCCTTGTGTAAAAGTAATACAATTATTATGCAAATAAAATAAAGTCCTATAGAGAATGGTTGCTGATAAGGGTGCGCATAGGATGAAAAGCAAAAACATAATTCCAATAATTCCTAAAAAGCTTTTGGAAATCAATTCCCCTATTCCAAGAGAACCTCTGGAGGTTTAGAATACCTGTAGTGCTCCCTGTACAATAAATTATTTTCTCACAGGATCAAGAAACGTGTTTAAAACAGAAACAACCCATTTACCACCGACCTGAAGACTACATCAGTGTTGAACTGCCAGCGCCCATCAGGGGGGCAGGGAGTTTGAGAGGGGTCAAGGTGGGGATGAGAGGTCAGAGGGCAGGGCTGGAGGTCAGGCATGTTTGCCACCAGGTACAGTTGGTGACGTCGAGCCATGCAGCTCAAACTCTGGAGGACCTGAGAGAGAACAGGGCAGAACACACATTCAAATTGATGACATTAGACATGGATGGTGGTAAGTAAAGGTGTGTGTGTGCATGTGCATGTGTATACCTCAGTGTGATTGTGTCTGTCAGGTTGTGTACAGGGGTTCCAGTCCTCAGTCAGTGGGTCAGGGATGGTCTCTAGGTAACCAGAGATGGACAGACGACTGAAGTTGAATCCATGGATACCGTCTTCTGGAAATACTATGATCTGAGCCCCCTGGAAGAGAGTCAGAGAGAGTGTCTATGTTTGCTTTGGCAATGTATAACACTTTCCATGCCAATGAATCCTTTTGAATTAGAAAGACCGAGACAAGGAGAGAGAGCAAGAAAGAGGGATGTGGAGGTTGTTTCTCTATGTGTGTTGTGATGGAACAGTAACGTGATAGAAAGGGGTAAATGGAGCTGTAAAGCTGATAACTCAAAAACTTCAGATTGATGTTTATCCTCCTGGTCAAAGGTACGTCTTCTCCAGTCCTCGAGAGCTTATCTGCAGGGTGTGCAGGCTTTGTTCCAGCCCTGTATTAACACATCTAGTTGTATTAATTGAAAGAGAAGACCATCTCCCAGTCCCTCCCACAGGTGTGCCGCTGCCCTTTTGAATTATAAAGACCGAGACATGGAGAGAGAGGGACGTGGAGGTTGTTTCTCTGTGTGTTATGAAGGAACAAGGTGTACCTGTTCCGCTGCCCGTTCGGCCTGCTCCTCATAGACCTTCAGGTTCCTCATCATGTGCTCGAGCGCCGCGGTCCGAGACAGAGGCACATGCGGCTCTGGGTTCAGAATCACCTTGTGCTCGTAGACTGCGGCCACGTAAGATGGACCAGGAGTCCCCTCTGTCCTGTCCCCAGCCCAGGTTAAGGTTACTGGGGACAGATAGAGAACAGCAACCACCACTGCCAGGAGGACACGGAGGGACATGGCGGAATGACTATTGCCCAGGAACTTCTGACTTTTTATAGAGGACCAATGAGTACAACGAGTTCAATGATCACAGTCCAAATTTTCAACATTCGTACCTTGAGGCTGGTCATCTCTCCTCATCTTTAGGGTTACAGCAGTTCACAACACACTCTCCATTCGCTAAACAGTTTTACATACACACACAGAATAAAAAAGTGCACATTCACTCACACACACACACACAAACTCAAGGTCACAGCTGGCACAACACACACACAGGCTAATGGCTACACACCCACGGAGTACATATACACCCACAGAATTACATTCACATTCACACACACAAACGGTCTTCCTGAGCCTAAATACACACCCGTTTGGGCCAAGATATTACAAGGACAGTATTTAATGAGTAGAGGAGTGTAGTAGGGGTATTGATGTTCAGTTGGGGTATGTACTGAGTAGAGGAGTGTAGTAGGGGTATTGATGTTCAGTTGGGGTATGTACTGAGTAGAGGAGCGTAGTAGGGGTATTGATGTTCAGTTGGGGTATGTACTGAGTAGAGGAGTGTAGTAGGGGTATTGATGTTCAGTTGGGGTATGTACTGAGTAGAGGAGTGCAGTAGGGGTATTGATGTTCAGTTGGGGTATGTACTGAGTAGAGGAGTGTAGTAGGGGTATTGATGTTCAGTTGGGGTATGTACTGAGTAGAGGAGTGCAGTAGGGGTATTGATGTTCAGTTGGGGTATGTACTGAGTAGAGGAGTGTAGTAGGGGTATTGATGTTCAGTTGGGGTATGTACTGAGTAGAGGAGTGCAGTAGGGGTATTGATGTTCAGTTGGGGTATGTACTGAGTAGAGGAGTGCAGTAGGGGTATTGATGTTCAGTTGGGGTATGTACTGAGTAGAGGAGTGCAGTAGGGGTATTGATGTTCAGTTGGGGTATGTACTGAGTAGAGGAGTGTAGTAGGGGTATTGATGTTCAGTTGGGGTATGTACTGAGTAGAGGAGTGTAGTAGGGGTATTGATGTTCAGTTGGGGTATGTACTGAGTAGAGGAGTGTAGTAGGGGTATTGATGTTCAGTTGGGGTATGTACTGAGTAGAGGAGTGTAGGGGTATTGATGTTCAGTTGGGGTATGTACTGAGTAGAGGAGTGTAGTAGGGGTATTGATGTTCAGTTGGGGTATGTACTGAGTAGAGGAGTGCAGTAGGGGTATTGATGTTCAGTTGGGGTATGTACTGAGTAGAGGAGTGCAGTAGGGGTATTGATGTTCAGTTGGAGACGGCTTTTTTAAACATTAAAACGATATAGTGAAGCCCTGAGGAGTTTTTTTTATTTTTATTATATATATATTTTTTAATGTTACCCCTTTTTCTCCCCAATTTCGTGGTATCCAATTGTTGTAGTAGCTACTATCTTGTCTCATTGCTACAACTCCCGTACGGGCTCGGGAGAGACGAAGGTTGAATGTCATGCGTCCTCCGATACACAACCCAACCGCACTGCTTCTTAACACAGCGCGCCTCCAACCCGTTCTAATTCATTTGATCAATACACGTGCATGTTGTTGTCTTACTTCTAATTCATTTGATCAATTGAGGATTTTGAGAATCTGATTAATTAATTAGAAATCATACATTCTGGAATAAAGGGACCTAGTACCAGACTATAGTACTAGGACATTGGTAGGAGTCTGTGAAGGATTTAATCTAGGCCTTGCCAGACAGGAGAGATTATCCTTATAATGTCTAAAGTGAAAGCTCTGACCTGAACAGCAGGAAGCATGTTAGGTTGAGGAGTTAGGCACTAGGCTCTGGGGATTGTCCGCTAAGGCCCTTATCGCCTAGGTTGAGATATAGTTCCTAGCTGTGGCCAGCCTGTTGATTAGGTTGTGCAGCCTCTATCAGGCCTTTAAGGACTGGGACAAGGTGTAACTGACTGATTTGGGATAGGCAGATCCGGCTTGGATTCCGGCCCAGAAAAGGGCACACACACACAGACAGGGAGTCTCAGAGCTCTGACGCAAGTCATGAGATAACACTGCACCAGCTGAGAGTAGCAGGAAGAAAACACTCTCGCCAGTGTGTGTGTGTGTCAGGTAGTGTTTGTTTACATCCATTAGCATTGAGGGAGAGACACAATGGTGACTTTGGGGTTAAAGTGTGTGAGTGTGTTGGGGGGCAGGTTCCTGTTTGTGAGGCTACAGTGCGTCAGTGTCAGACACACACAGACACACACAATGAAGTGTCAGGATGTGTTTTATTCTAAGAACAGATACATAGTGTAGGTCAGAGACACAGAGCATAAATATAGACTCTCTCTACTGGAGTTAGGCTGTACTCTCCCCATACACCATACAGGAGTCATACACCAACACTACAACTGCATTGAAACAGTCTCTACACACACGGTCGCCCTACTTACCACGCATAGCGACACACACAAACACGTACAACACATAGTAATTGCAAACAACCCCAGTCAGTCTATGTGAGGGAGAAAAACTGCAGTAACAACCCGTCTGTCTATGTGAGGGAGAAAAACTGCAGTAACAACCCCAGTCTGTCTATGTGAGGGAGAAAAACTGCAGTAACATGCTGTTCCTCTGACACACACACACACACACACACACACACACACACACACACACACACACACACACACACACACACACGCGCGCGCGCGCGCGCGCTGAGACCACAGTAACCTCTGTCCCTGACACACGTTGTGGGATCAGGGGAGCCGGGGGGCTCAACAGCCATATTTACATATCTCTCTCCAGGATAATTCCAACATGTCACAATAGTGGAAACTCCCCCCAGCTTACACCAATCAATAGCTTTTAAATCCATGACAGTGATTGTGCAAGTCCACCCTTTTTGGAAGATTGGGACACAGCCATAGCAAGGTCTCTTTCACACCCTTCCTTGGTTTGGAGTGTTTTAAGGTGTAGACAATAGACTTGCCTGGCTATGATCCCCCACAATCCCCAAGTTTATTTCCCCTTCCAGGTTATTCCAGATCAGTTCTGGCCAAGATCCAAAATGGCACCCTATTGCCAATATTCCATATTTCCTATGCATGGAATAGGGTGTGATTTCAGATTTGTCCCTGGAGTGAATAAAACACATTGTAATGTTACTGAAGTTCATAGAAACGCTCAGTTAGAGTTTAGGCTTAAAGGTCATGAGTCAAGGGTCAAGGGTAAGAGGTGAAGTTGTCTGTCCGTTAGGCGCTGTTGGTCTGGAGGATGGTAAGGTTGGGAATATGTGTTGTAGTGGCGGAGCTGGAGGTCGTCTTGGGGTCATCCTTGGAGTCGTCGTTCCCAGGATGCAGTGGGTGTGTTATTGTTAGGGTCAGCTTACTTAGACCTGCCTCCAACTTCTGCTCCGCGCCCTCTGCTCTGTCCCCTACACACACACACACACACACACACACACATACAAAAGCAGAGTTAAAGGTGAATAAACTTATTTTCTAACATACAGTCCTATAAACAGTAGCCCAACAATAATCCAAACAATTAACACATTTATAGACACAAAGTCACCGGAAAAACACATACACCCACCTCTTTCCTGGTCGCAGTCTGGGGAGGAGGCTCCACTGCACTGGGAGCGGGGACCGAGGAGAGGAGAACCACACCTCCACTCTGGGCTTAGCCAGCCGCCAGGACTGTGTCCCTCCATGGCACTGGGACAGGACGAGGACATAAGGGATGGGCAGGGGGAGAGGTAGGCAGAGGGGGTGGAGAATGAGGAGGAGGGCAGGTCCAGAGGGGTGGAGGGGTAGGCATGGAGAGAAGAGGAGGGCATATCGAGGGGAGCGGAAGTGGAGTGTGTTTTTGTCTCTTCCTCTGATCCACCCCTGTTATCGCCTTCATCAAACGTCACAGATGCCACTGGAAAACACACACAAATTAACATACACACACATTAAAACCTGGCTGTGTGCACGTATCTGTGTGTGACACTCACAGGACAGTCCGTCTGACTCCATCTTGAAGTTGGTGATGTCCTCATTTCCCCCCTCCCCCTCAGCCCCCACGCCCCTCCCTCTGGTTCCCATGGTGATGGAGTGTCGCCGGGAGTGGATCTCCTCGGAGATGGTCTCTAGGTTATGCAGCGTTGTGCGGTAGTCTGCCTTGGCAACGGTCAGCTTGGCCTGAAACTTGTCTACATGTCGTCTTAGTTGCTGAGAGAGAAGAAGAGACGTTACAACACAGGGTGTTACAACACACAAGCAACTTATTGTGTATCTATGGCAACAATAAACACTGTACATACCTCAAGTTGTAGGTAGTATTTTGCCTTCAGTTCAAAATATGGCCTGCAGGTGGAGAGAGAGAGCGGGGGAGAGAAAGGGAGTGGGGGAGAGAGAGAGAGCGGGGGAGAGAGAGAGAGCGGGGGAGAGAGAGAGAGGGCGGGGAGAGAGAGAGAGGGCGGGGAGAGAGAGAGAGAGCGGGGGAGAGAGAGAGAGCGGGGAGAGAGAGAGAGCGGGGGAGAGAGCGAGAGCGGGGAGAGAGAGAGAGCGGGGGAGAGAAAGAGAGAGAGAGAGAGAGAGAAGGCGAGGGAGAGAGAGAAGGCGAGAGAGAGAGAGAGAGAGAGAGAGAGAGGGGCAGAGAGAGAAGGCGAGAGAGAGAGAGAGAGAGAGAGAGAGAGAGAGGGGGAGAGAGAGAAGGCGAGAGAGAGAGAAGGCGAGAGAGAGAGAGAGGGGGAGAGAGAGAGCGAGAGAAGGCGAGAGATAGAGAGAGAGAGAGAGAGAGAGAGAGAGAGAGAGAGGGGGGGGGGGGAGAGAGAGAAGGAGAGAGAGAGAGAGAGAAGGCGAGAGAGAGAGGGGGGGGGAGAGAGAGAAGGTGAGAGAGAGAGAGAGAGAGAGAGAGGGAGAGAGAGAAGGTGAGAGAGAGAGAGAGAGAGAGAGAGAGAGAGAGAGAGCGAGAGAGAGAGAGAGGGGGAGAGAGAGAAGGCAAGAGAGAGAGAGATAGAGAGAGAGAGAGAGAGAGAGAGAGAAGGCAAGAGAGAGAGAAGGAGAGAAGACGAGAGAGAGAAAGAGAGAGAGAGAAGGCGAGAGAGAGAGCGATTTGAATCACTAGTTCTTTCAGAGCGCTGTATAGTCGTTATAGCAACCATGAACCTCTGGAAAAATAACACTCCACCTCCAACAGCTGCTACATTCCACAGGCCCTTAAGGGAAACACACACTTCGCCCCCAAACTCACACACACACACTACTCCAAAACTCACACATAGTACAAACACACACACACACTACCCCCAAAAATCTCAAACACACACATACAATCACACACACATGTACCTACACTATGCCCAAACTCATACACAACAGGCACAGGCCTACCCGGCCAACATCTGCAGGTCATCACATTCAGCACCGAGAGGCCCAAGATAGGGGCGGCTGAGTGTGTGTATCGTTCCTTTATCTTCTCAGCTAGTCAGTCACATTATCAGGACCAAAACACACACACACACACCTGGACTTGTTGATGGCGCGTTTTAGTTTCTTCTCCAGCTGTCTCATATGACTGATGCAGGCGTTATAGTGGTTCGCCGTCTTTCTGTGCTCTAATTCGCTACGAGTCCTCGCCGTCTCCGCCTCCATCACCTGCAACAGCCAATAGGGTGGCAGAGTCAGTCTAGCAAAGTCAGTCTTTGGTGTGTGTGCTTTGATCTATTCCACCAAGATCAAGCTACTACTACTACTAATAGCGACGTGCATGCACACATACACACACACACACACACAAGCGACGTGCATGCCCCACCCTGAGGATCAGTCTTTTTCAGCCATTCATTTCCTGTGTTTGAGGGGAGCAAAATCTACTTGTCTCTTATATCTTGCTGGATTGATTGCATTCATTTTTCTCTGGCAATTCTTTCCCACTCTTCCATGTGCCATTTGTTTTCCCCGTTAACGTTACGATCACAGAAACGTTTGTAATCACCTGTCAAACACACTGGTAATGGCTGAAATGGGCTCAGTGGAATACATTGTCATTCTGTTGCGTCTATATAAGAACGGAGAAGCTTGGTCTGGGATTTAACGCTTGTGGGTGCAGGTAGGTCGAGACAGCACTTGTGGGTGCAGGTAGGCCGAGACAGCACTTGTGGGTGCAGGTAGGCCGAGACAGCGCTTGTGGGTGCAGGTAGGCCGAGACAGCGCTTGTGGGTGCAGGTAGGTCGAGACAGCACTTGTGGGTGCAGGTAGGCCGAGACAGGGCTTGTGGGTGCAGGTAGGTCGAGACAGCACTTGTGGGTGCAGGTAGGCCGAGACAGCACTTGTGGGTGCAGGTAGGCAGAGACAGCACTTGTGGGTGCAGGTAGGCAGAGACAGCACTTGTGGGTGCAGGTAGGCAGAGACAGCACTTGTGGGTGCAGGTAGGCAGAGACAGCACTTGTGGGTGCAGGTAGGTCGAGACAGCGGTGGTGGGTGCAGGTAGGCAGAGACAGCACTTGTGGGTGCAGGTAGGTCGAGACAGTGCTTGTGGGTGCAGGTAGGCAGAGACAGCGCTTGTGGGTGCAGGTAGGTCGAGACAGCGCTTGTGGGTGCAGGTAGGTCGAGACAGCACTTGTGGGTGCAGGTAGGTCGAGACAGCGCTTGTGGGTGCAGGTAGGTCGAGACAGCGGTGGTGGGTGCAGGTAGGCCGAGACAGCGCTTGTGGGTGCAGGTAGGTCGAGACAGCGCTTGTGGGTGCAGGTAGGTCGAGACAGCGCTTGTGGGTGCAGGTAGGTCGAGACAGCACTTGTGGGTGCAGGTAGGTCGAGACAGCGCTTGTGGGTGCAGGTAGGTCGAGACAGCGCTTGTGGGTGCAGGTAGGTCGAGACAGCACTTGTGGGTGCAGAAAGGTCGAGACAGCACTTGTGGGTGCAGGTAGGCAGAGACAGCACTTGTGGGTGCAGGTAGGTCGAGACAGCGCTTGTGGGTGCAGGTAGGTCGAGACAGCGCTTGTGGGTGCAGGTAGGTCGAGACAGCACTTGTGGGTGCAGGTAGGCAGAGACAGCACTTGTGGGTGCAGGTAGGCAGAGACAGCACTTGTGGGTGCAGGTAGGCCGAGACAGCACTTGTGGGTGCAGGTAGGCCGAGACAGCACTTGTGGGTGCAGGTAGGCAGAGACAGCACTTGTGGGTGCAGGTAGGTCGAGACAGCACTTGTGGGTGCAGGTAGGTCGAGACAGCGCTTGTGGGTGCAGGTAGGTCGAGACAGCACTTGTGGGTGCAGGTAGGTCGAGACAGCGCTTGTGGGTGCAGGTAGGTCGAGACAGCACTTGTGGGTGCAGGTAGGTCGAGACAGCACTTGTGGGTGCAGGTAGGCCGAGACAGCACTTGTGGGTGCAGGTAGGTCGAGACAGCACTTGTGGGTGCAGGTAGGTCGAGACAGCACTTGTGGGTGCAGGTAGGTCGAGACAGCACTTGTGGGTGCAGGTAGGCCGAGACAGCACTTGTGGGTGCAGGTAGGCCGAGACAGCACTTGTGGGTGCAGGTAGGCCGAGACAGCGGTGGTGGGTGCAGGTAGGTCGAGACAGCGCTTGTGGGTGCAGGTAGGTCGAGACAGTGCTTGTGGGTGCAGGTAGGCCGAGACAGCGCTTGTGGGTGCAGGTAGGCCGAGACAGCGCTTGTGGGTGCAGGTAGGCCGAGACAGCACTTGTGGGTGCAGGTAGGCCGAGACAGCGCTTGTGGGTGCAGGTAGGCCGAGACAGCGCTTGTGGGTGCAGGTAGGCCGAGACAGCACTTGTGGGTGCAGGTAGGCCGAGACAGCGCTTGTGGGTGCAGGTAGGTCGAGACAGTGCTTGTGGGTGCAGGTAGGCCGAGACAGCACTTGTGGGTGCAGGTAGGCCGAGACAGCGGTGGTGGGTGCAGGTAGGTCGAGACAGCACTTGTGGGTGCAGGTAGGCCGAGACAGCGGTGGTGGGTGCAGGTAGGTCGAGACAGCACTTGTGGGTGCAGGTAGGCCAAGACAGCACTTGTGGGTGCAGGTAGGCCGAGACAGCACTTGTGGGTGCAGGTAGGTCGAGACAGCACTTGTGGGTGCAGGTAAGCCGAGACAGCACTTGTGGGTGCAGGTAGGTCGAGACAGCACTTGTGGGTGCAGGTAGGCCGAGACAGCACTTGTGGGTGCAGGTAGGTCGAGACAGCGCTTGTGGGTGCAGGTAGGTCGAGACAGCACTTGTGGGTGCAGGTAGGCCGAGACAGCACTTGTGGGTGCAGGTAGGCCGAGACAGCACTTGTGGGTGCAGGTAGGTCGAGACAGCACTTGTGGGTGCAGGTAGGCCGAGACAGCACTTGTGGGTGCAGGTAGGCCGAGACAGCGGTGGTGGGTGCAGGTAGGTCGAGACAGCGGTGGTGGGTGCAGGTAGGTCGAGACAGCACTTGTGGGTGCAGGTAGGCCGAGACAGCACTTGTGGGTGCAGGTAGGTCGAGACAGCACTTGTGGGTGCAGGTAGGTCGAGACAGCACTTGTGGGTGCAGGTAGGCCGAGACAGCACTTGTGGGTGCAGGTAGGCCGAGACAGCACTTGTGGGTGCAGGTAGGCCGAGACAGCACTTGTGGGTGCAGGTTGGCCGAGACAGCGCTTGTGGGTGCAGGTAGGTCGAGACAGCGGTGGTGGGTGCAGGTAGGTCGAGACAGCGGTGGTGGGTGCAGGTAGGCCGAGACAGCGGTGGTGGGTGCAGGTAGGTCGAGACAGCGGTGGTGGGTGCAGGTAGGTCGAGACAGCGGTGGTGGGTGCAGGTAGGTCGAGACAGCACTTGTGGGTGCAGGTAGGTCGAGACAGTGCTTGTGGGTGCAGGTAGGTCGAGACAGCGGTGGTGGGTGCAGGTAGGCCGAGACAGCACTTGTGGGTGCAGGTAGGCCGAGACAGCGCTTGTGGGTGCAGGTAGGCCGAGACAGCACTTGTGGGTGCAGGTAGGCCGAGACAGCGGTGGTGGGTGCAGGTAGGCCGAGACAGCACTTGTGGGTGCAGGTAGGCAGAGACAGCACTTGTGGGTGCAGGTAGGTCGAGACAGCGCTTGTGGGTGCAGGTAGGCCGAGACAGCGGTGGTGGGTGCAGGTAGGCCGAGACAGCACTTGTGGGTGCAGGTAGGCAGAGACAGCACTTGTGGGTGCAGGTAGGCCGAGACAGCGCTTGTGGGTGCTGGTAGGCCGAGACAGCACTTGTGGGTGCAGGTAGGCAGAGACAGCACTTGTGGGTGCAGGTAGGTCGAGACAGCACTTGTGGGTGCAGGTAGGTCGAGACAGCACTTGTGGGTGCAGGTAGGTCGAGACAGCACTTGTGGGTGCAGGTAGGCCGAGACAGCGGTGGTGGGTGCAGGTAGGCCGAGACAGCACTTGTGGGTGCAGGTAGGCAGAGACAGCACTTGTGGGTGCAGGTAGGCCGAGACAGCGCTTGTGGGTGCAGGTAGGCCGAGACAGCACTTGTGGGTGCAGGTAGGCAGAGACAGCGCTTGTGGGTGCAGGTAGGTCGAGACAGCACTTGTGGGTGCAGGTAGGTCGAGACAGCACTTGTGGGTGCAGGTAGGCAGAGACAGCGCTTGTGGGTGCAGGTAGGTCGAGACAGCGCTTGTGGGTGCAGGTAGGTCGAGACAGCACTTGTGGGTGCAGGTAGGCAGAGACAGCACTTGTGGGTGCAGGTAGGCAGAGACAGCACTTGTGGGTGCAGGTAGGCCGAGACAGCGCTTGTGGGTGCAGGTAGGCCGAGACAGCGCTTGTGGGTGCAGGTAGGCAGAGACAGCGCTTGTGGGTGCAGGTAGGCCGAGACAGCGCTTGTGGGTGCAGGTAGGCCGAGACAGCACTTGTGGGTGCAGGTAGGCCGAGACAGCGCTTGTGGGTGCAGGTAGGTCGAGACAGCACTTGTGGGTGCAGGTAGGCCGAGACAGCGCTTGTGGGTGCAGGTAGGTCGAGACAGCACTTGTGGGTGCAGGTAGGCCGAGACAGCACTTGTGGGTGCAGGTAGGTCGAGACAGCACTTGTGGGTGCAGGTAGGCCGAGACAGCACTTGTGGGTGCAGGTAGGTCGAGACAGCACTTGTGGGTGCAGGTAGGCCGAGACAGCGCTTGTGGGTGCAGGTAGGTCGAGACAGCACTTGTGGGTGCAGGTAGGCCGAGACAGCGCTTGTGGGTGCAGGTAGGCAGAGACAGCGCTTGTGGGTGCAGGTAGGCCGAGACAGCACTTGTGGGTGCAGGTAGGCCGAGACAGCACTTGTGGGTGCAGGTAGGCCGAGACAGCACTTGTGGGTGCAGGTAGGCCGAGACAGCACTTGTGGGTGCAGGTAGGCCGAGACAGCACTTGTGGGTGCAGGTAGGCCGAGACAGCACTTGTGGGTGCAGGTAGGCCGAGACAGCGCTTGTGGGTGCAGGTAGGCAGAGACAGCACTTGTGGGTGCAGGTAGGCAGAGACAGCGCTTGTGGGTGCAGGTAGGCAGAGACAGCACTTGTGGGTGCAGGTAGGCCGAGACAGCGCTTGTGGGTGCAGGTAGGCCGAGACAGCGCTTGTGGGTGCAGGTAGGCAGAGACAGCACTTGTGGGTGCAGGTAGGCAGAGACAGCACTTGTGGGTGCAGGTAGGCAGAGACAGCGCTTGTGGGTGCAGGTAGGCCGAGACAGCGCTTGTGGGTGCAGGTAGGCCGAGACAGCGCTTGTGGGTGCAGGTAGGTCGAGACAGTCCAAGACTTTGGTGGCTGCAGCCCTATTTCACCCCTTTAGGTGAATTAACTTATTCATATATACACAAATTAACCCGGTGTTTTTATCTGCAATAATTCCGTCAATATCTGATGTATTTTAAAAATTCTAAAGGTTTGGAGTATCTTCATCCATGTCCAACTGTTGTATTTATTAGACTTGTTTTAAAACCTTTTAACAATTTTGATGACCATTGCTACTACAAATGCCTAATCAAGCTAAGCAAGCTAACAAACCCAGTCGGTCACAGTCTGCACACACTGTAGCTTTCCAGGACCAAGAGTTGTGTGTTTACCCACCCTGTTGGTGGCGTGGTTGAGCATCTCCTGCCAGGCTGAATCAAACTGTCTGCTGTCCTCCTCCAGGAGTCTCTCCTCTGCCAGGGCGATGGTCTCTTTAGCCGCCCCCAGGATCTCCACCGCCCTCTGAAACTCCCCCGTCGCCCTCTGGGCCTCCAGCTGGGCCTGGGGGGGTAATGAATGCTTTAACGTACTTTAATGAATACCTGAATACTTTATTTAAAGGGAAATGTACTTTGCATGATCCCTCTCAAAAATAGGTTTCTAACCTTCTGGTTATTATTCCTGATTAAATAATGGTTATATAAAAAACAAACAGGAGGGGGAGGAGAGGGGACGATGGTGGGGAGGAGAGGGGACGATGGTGGGGAGGAGAGGGGGTGGTGGTGGGGAGGAGAGGGGACGATGGTGGGGAGGAGAGGGGACGATGGTGGGGAGGAGAGGGGGTGGTGGTGGGGAGGAGAGGGGACGATGGTGGGGAGGAGAGGGGACGATGGTGGGGAGGAGAGGGGACGATGGTGGGGAGGAGAGGGGACGGTGGTGGGGAGGAGAGGGGACGATGGTGGGGAGGAGAGGGGACGATGGTGGGGAGGAGAGGGGACGATGGTGGGGAGGAGAGGGGACGATGGTGGTGAGGAGAGGGGACGATGGTGGTGAGGAGAGGGGACGATGGTGGTGAGGAGAGGGGACGATGGTGGGGAGGAGAGGGGACGATGGTGGTGAGGAGAGGGGACGATGGTGGGGAGGAGAGGGGACGATGGTGGGGAGGAGAGGGGACGATGGTGGGGAGGAGAGGGGACGATGGTGGGGAGGAGAGGGGACGATGGTGGGGAGGAGAGGGGACGATGGTGGTGAGGAGAGGGGACGATGGTGGTGAGGAGAGGGGACGATGGTGGTGAGGAGAGGGGACGATGGTGGGGAGGAGAGGGGACGATGGTGGTGAGGAGAGGGGACGATGGTGGGGAGGAGAGGGGACGATGGTGGGGAGGAGAGGGGACGATGGTGGGGAGGAGAGGGGACGATGGTGGGGAGGAGAGGGGACGATGGTGGGGAGGAGAGGGGACGATGGTGGGGAGGAGAGGGGACGATGGTGGGGAGGAGAGGGGACGATGGTGGGGAGGAGAGGGGACGATGGTGGGGAGGAGAGGGGACGATGGTGGGGAGGAGAGGGGACGATGGTGGGGAGGAGAGGGGACGATGGTGGGGAGGAGAGGGGACGATGGTGGGGAGGAGAGGGGATGATGGTGGGGAGGAGAGGGGACGATGGTGGGGAGGAGAGGGGACGATGGTGGGGAGGAGAGGGGACGATGGTGGGGAGGAGAGGGGGTGGTGGTGGGGAGGAGAGGGGATGATGGTGGGGAGGAGAGGGGATGATGGTGGGGAGGAGAGGGGACGATGGTGGGGAGGAGAGGGGACGATGGTGGGGAGGAGAGGGGACGATGGTGGGGAGGAGAGGGGGTGGTGGTGGGGAGGAGAGGGGATGATGGTGGGGAGGTGAGGGGGTGGTGGTGGTGAGGAGAGGGGATGATGGTGGGGAGGAGAGGGGACGATGGTGGGGAGGAGAGGGGACGATGGTGGGGAGGAGAGGGGACGATGGTGGGGAGGAGAGGGGACGATGGTGGGGAGGAGAGGGGACGATGGTGGTGAGGAGAGGGGATGATGGTGGGGAGGAGAGGGGACGATGGTGGGGAGGAGAGGGGACGATGGTGGGGAGGAGAGGGGACGATGGTGGGGAGGAGAGGGGACGATGGTGGGGAGGAGAGGGGGTGGTGGTGGGGAGGAGAGGGGACGATGGTGGGGAGGAGAGGGGACAATGGTGGGGAGGAGAGGGGGTGGTGGTGGGGAGGAGAGGGGACGATGGTGGTGAGGAGAGGGGACGATGGTGGGGAGGAGAGGGGACGATGGTGGTGAGGAGAGGGGACGATGGTGGGGAGGAGAGGGGACGATGGTGGGGAGGAGAGGGGACGATGGTGGGGAGGAGAGGGGACGATGGTGGGGAGGAGAGGGGACGATGGTGGGGAGGAGAGGGGGTGGTGGTGGGGAGGAGAGGGGACGATGGTGGGGAGGAGAGGGGACGATGGTGGGGAGGAGAGGGGACGATGGTGGGGAGGAGAGGGGGATGGTGGTGGGGAGGAGAGGGGACGATGGTGGGGAGGAGAGGGGACGATGGTGGTGAGGAGAGGGGACGATGGTGGTGAGGAGAGGGGGTGGTGGTGGGGAGGAGAGGGGACGATGGTGGGGAGGAGAGGGGACGATGGTGGTGAGGAGAGGGGGTGGTGGTGGGGAGGAGAGGGGACGATGGTGGGGAGGAGAGGGGACGATGGTGGTGAGGAGAGGGGGTGGTGGTGGGGAGGAGAGGGGACGATGGTGGGGAGGAGAGGGGACGATGGTGGTGAGGAGAGGGGACGATGGTGGGGAGGAGAGGGGACGATGGTGGGGAGGAGAGGGGACGATGGTGGGGAGGAGAGGGGGTGGTGGGGAGGAGAGGGGACGATGGTGGGGAGGAGAGGGGACGATGGTGGGGAGGAGAGGGGACGATGGTGGTGAGGAGAGGGGACGATGGTGGGGAGGAGAGGGGACGATGGTGGTGAGGAGAGGGGACGATGGTGGTGAGGAGAGGGGACGATGGTGGTGAGGAGAGGGGACGATGGTGGGAGGAGAGGGGACGATGGTGGGGAGGAGAGGGGACGATGGTGGGGAGGAGAGGGGACTGATGGTGGTGAGGAGAGGGGACGATGGTGGGGAGGAGAGGGGACGATGGTGGGGAGGAGAGGGGACGATGGTGGGGAGGAGAGGGGACGATGGTGGGGAGGAGAGGGGACGATGGTGGGGAGGAGAGGGGACGATGGTGGTGAGGAGAGGGGACGATGGTGGGGAGGAGAGGGGACGATGGTGGGGAGGAGAGGGGACGATGGTGGGGAGGAGAGGGGACTGATGGTGGGGAGGAGAGGGGACGATGGTGGGGAGGAGAGGGGACGATGGTGGGGAGGAGAGGGGACGATGGTGGGGAGGAGAGGGGACGATGGTGGGGAGGAGAGGGGACGATGGTGGGGAGGAGAGGGGACGATGGTGGTGAGGAGAGGGGACGATGGTGGGGAGGAGAGGGGACGATGGTGGGGAGGAGAGGGGACGATGGTGGTGAGGAGAGGGGACGATGGTGGGGAGGAGAGGGGACGATGGTGGTGAGGAGAGGGGACGATGGTGGTGAGGAGAGGGGACGATGGTGGGGAGGAGAGGGGACGATGGTGGGGAGGAGAGGGGACGATGGTGGGGAGGAGAGGGGACGATGGTGGGGAGGAGAGGGGACGATGGTGGGAGGAGAGGGGACGATGGTGGGGAGGAGAGGGGACGATGGTGGGGAGGAGAGGGGACGATGGTGGGGAGGAGAGGGGACGATGGTGGGGAGGAGAGGGGACGATGGTGGGAGGAGAGGGGACGATGGTGGGGAGGAGAGGGGACGATGGTGGGGAGGAGAGGGGACGATGGTGGGGAGGAGAGGGGACGATGGTGGGGAGGAGAGGGGACGATGGTGGGGAGGAGAGGGGACGATGGTGGGGAGGAGAGGGGACGATGGTGGTGAGGAGAGGGGACGATGGTGGGGAGGAGAGGGGACGATGGTGGGGAGGAGAGGGGACGATGGTGGGGAGGAGAGGGGACGATGGTGGGGAGGAGAGGGGACGATGGTGGGGAGGAGAGGGGACGATGGTGGGGAGGAGAGGGGACGATGGTGGGGAGGAGAGGGGACGATGGTGGGGAGGAGAGGGGACGATGGTGGGGAGGAGAGGGGACGATGGTGGGGAGGAGAGGGGACGATGGTGGGGAGGAGAGGGGACGATGGTGGGGAGGAGAGGGGACGATGGTGGGGAGGAGAGGGGACGATGGTGGGGAGGAGAGGGGACGATGGTGGGGAGGAGAGGGGACGATGGTGGTGAGGAGAGGGGACGATGGTGGGGAGGAGAGGGGACGATGGTGGGGAGGAGAGGGGACGATGGTGGGGAGGAGAGGGGACGATGGTGGGGAGGAGAGGGGACGATGGTGGGGAGGAGAGGGGACGATGGTGGTGAGGAGAGGGGACGATGGTGGGGAGGAGAGGGGACGATGGTGGGGAGGAGAGGGGACGATGGTGGGGAGGAGAGGGGACGATGGTGGGGAGGAGAGGGGACGATGGTGGGGAGGAGAGGGGACGATGGTGGTGAGGAGAGGGGACGATGGTGGGGAGGAGAGGGGACGATGGTGGGGAGGAGAGGGGACGATGGTGGTGAGGAGAGGGGACGATGGTGGGGAGGAGAGGGGACGATGGTGGGGAGGAGAGGGGACG